>NW_016902383.1:0-875 GCF_001698545.2 Rhinopithecus bieti | reverse complement strand
TCTTTTGGGAAGTGTCTATTCATATCCTTTGCCCGTTTTTTAGTGGGATTGTGTTTTTCTTGTAAATTTGTTTGAGTTCTTTGTAGATTCTGGATATGAGCCCTTTGTCAGAAGGATAGATTGCAAAATTTTCTCCTATTCTGCAGGTTGCCTATTTACTCTGATGATAGTTTCTTTTGCTGTGCAGAAACTCTTTCGTTTAATTAGATCCCACTTGTCAATTTTGGCTTTTGTTGCCATTGCTTTTGGTGTTTAAGACATAAAGTCTTCGACCATGCCTATGTCCTGAATGGTATTGTCTAGGTTTTCTTCTAGGATTTTATGGTCCTAGGTCTTATGTTTAAGTCTTTGATCCATCTTGATTTGATTTTGTATAAGGTATAAGGAAGGGGTCCAGTTTCAGTTTTCTGCATATGGCTAGCCAGTTTTCCCAACATCATTTATCAGGTTGGGAATCATTTATTAATAGGGAATCATTTCCCCATTGCTGTGTGTCAGGTTTGTCAAAGATCAGATGGTGGTAGATGTGTGCTGTTACTTCAGAGGCCTCCGTTCTGGTCCTTGGTCTATATATCTGTTTTGGTACCAGTACCATGCTGTTTTGGTTACTGTAGCCTTGTAGTATAGTTAGAAGTCAGGTAGCATGATGTCTCCAGCTTTGTTCTTCCTGCCCAGGATTGTGTTGGCTATGCGGGCTCTTTCTTGGTTCCATATGAAGTTCAAAGTAGTTTTTTCCAATTCAGTGAAGAAAGTCATTGGTAGTTTGATGGGGATAGCTTGACGAGTTAGAACACGCTCCTTTAGCTTGGAGAAGTTTGTTATTACAGACCTTCTGAAGCCTACTTCTGTCAACTCCTCAAACTCATTTTCCATCC
>NW_016902382.1:0-984 GCF_001698545.2 Rhinopithecus bieti | reverse complement strand
ATTGAAGTTCTCATCCTGCACATCTGTCAGCTCTGCCTCCAGTTGAGTCAGGTGCTCAGTGGCCTCCCCAATTTCACGCCTGCGATGATGGAGAGGGGTTGTTTAGACAGGCTTCAGCCCTGGTCCACTGGGCCTCTGCCCCATCCCACCATGTATTCTTAGGTCCTTCCGCACCGCAGCTCCTCTGTGGCCTCCACAAGCTGTGCAGTGGAGGCGGCTGAGGTGTTGCGGGCACCTACGATGCCCTGCACAATGCCCAGCCTCTCCTGTATATGCCAGAAGCTGCTCTCAAAGGCACCCAGCACACCCGTCTGCTGCAACTCCTGTGTCCGCTGCTCTAGGCGCCGTGTACGGGCAGCCAAGTCCTGCACCACTCGGTCCCAATCCCCGAAGCATGCATGGCAGGGATGGCAGGCAGGAAAGAATCCTGAGAAGCCACGGGCACACTGGTCACAGCGCACACCAGACACGCCTGGGCGGCAGCTGCAGTGACCTGTGGAGCGGTGACACTGAGGTTTATCTGTTCCACGAGGGTCACAATCACAGGCTGCAAGAAAGAGCAGAGGACAGAGTTAGGGCCACTGTGGGGCGTTCTGGGAAGTCCTCCATCCACCCTGGCCCCGCTGGCTCCCTCACCACGGCACTGCAACCCAGGGTCTCCCCAGTGGAGCTCTTCGCACTCAGAACAAGTCCGCCCTCCAAAGCCGGCATGGCAGTAGCACTGCCCTGTGAACTGGGGTGGGAACAAGGCAGGGTCAGAGCCTCTATCGGAAGCTGAGCCCTCGAGACAAGAAAGACACCTGACCCCATCTAACCAGGGATCTGCAGGAGGGTCCCATACCTCATTGCAGGTGGGGCCTCTGGCCTGTCTTGGGTGGCAGGCACAAGGATGGCAACCATGGCCGCTGGTGAAGTTCCAGAAGTTGGGGCACAGTGGTCACAACTAGGGCCCTGGACATTGGGGAGGCATGGGCACTGCCCACT
>NW_016902381.1:0-426 GCF_001698545.2 Rhinopithecus bieti | reverse complement strand
ATTTGTTGAAAAGGGTGTCGTTTCCCCTCTTTATGTTTTGTTTGCTTTGTTGAAGATCAGTTGGCTGCAAGTAATTGGGTTTATTTCTGGATTCTCTATTCTGTTCCATTGGTCTATGTGTCTATTTTATGCCAGTACCATGCTGTTTTGGTGACTATGGCCTTACAGGATAGTGTGAAATCAGATAGTGTGATGCTTCCAGATTTGTTCTTCTTGCTTAATCTTGCTTTGTCTATGCGGGCTCTTGTTTGTTTCCATATGAATTTTAGAATTGTTTTTTCTAATTTTGTGAAGAATTATGGTGGTATTTTGATGAGAATTGCATTGAATTTGTAGATTGCTTTTGGCAGTATGACCATTTTCACAATATTGTGAAATTGACATATGGATGGATTCTCACCATCCATGACCATGGGATGTGTTTCC
>NW_016902380.1:0-798 GCF_001698545.2 Rhinopithecus bieti | reverse complement strand
TGTGCCAGCAGGCTACTCTAAATCTCTTGAACTGTCTAGCTAATCAAGGGTATGACGTGTCTAGGTTGACAGCCCAGCTTTGCCTACTGCAGCTCAAATATCTAGGCCTAATCTTAGCCTGAGGGACCAGGGTCCTCAGCAAGGAACAAATACAGCCTATACTGGCTTATCCTCGCCCTAAGACATTAAAGCAGTGTGGAGGGAGAGGCGCAGGCGGGAACCGGGGCTGCAGGCAGCGCTCAAGGGTCAGCACAAGTTCCGGGTGGGCGCAGGCTCGGCAGGCCCCGCACTCCGAGTGGCCAGCTGGTGCTGCCGGCCCCGGGCCATGAGGGACTTAGCACCCAGGCCAGCAGCAGCAGAGTGTGCGCCAGTTTCCCCAGCACTGCCAGCCCGCCTGCACCACGCTCAAATTCTCACCAGGCCTCAGCCACCCAGGGTTCAGGATGTGCAGCCCACCATGCCCGAGCCCCCCTGCGGTGGGCTCCCACGTGGCCTGAGCCTCCCTGATGGGTGCCACCCCTGCTCCATGGCGCCCGGTCCCATTGACCACCCAAGGGCTGAGGAGTGCAGGTGCATGGCACAGGACTGACGGGCAGCTCCGCCCACGGCCCTGGCATAGGATCCACTAGGTGAAGCCAGCTGAGCTCCTGAGTCGGATGGGGACTTGGAGAACATTTACCTCTAGTTAGAGGATTGTGAATACACCAATCAGCACTCTGTGTCTAGCTCAGGGATTGTAAACACACCAATCAGCACCCTGTCAAAATGGACCAATCAGCGCTGTAAAATGGACCAATA
>NW_016902379.1:0-1035 GCF_001698545.2 Rhinopithecus bieti | reverse complement strand
TCTCTCTGGAAAATGGACCAATCAACAGGATGCGGGTGGGGTCAGATAAGGGAATAAAAGCAGGCTGCCTGAGCCAGCAGCTGGTAACCTGCTCGGGTCCCCTTCCACTCTGTGGAATATTTGTTCTTTTATTCTTTAAGTAAATCTTGCTGCTGCTCAGTCTTTGGGTCCATGCTGCTTTTATGAGCTATAACACTCACCACGAAGGTCTGCAGCTTCACTCCTAAAGCCAGCAAGACACAAACCCACCAGGAAGAATGAACAACTCCAGATGCACCACCTTTAAGAGCTGTAACACTCACCATGAAGGTCTACGCTTCACTCCTGAAATCAGCAAGACCACGAACGCACCAGAAGGAAGAAACTGCAGACACATCTGAACATCTGAAGGAAGAAACTCCAGACACACCATCTTTAAGAATGGAAACACTCATCACAAGTGTCCACGGCTTCATTCTTCAAGTCAGCGAGACCAAGAACCCACCAATTCTGGACACACTGACATCCCAAATATAAAGTCTGGCAACAAAGCAAACTATAGACTAAACACAATTATTGCATTCTCATAGCCCCTCCTTATTTTATATCATAGATAATGAAACAAATTAACAATAGCAAAAAATTAAAACATATAGGTCTTCTGTAATAAACATGTCAAGGACAACACAATAGGTTTGTTTTGGTTATTATAAACTATCAATGTGATTATGATCATGAGAAATAGAATCACTTCAGAACAAGACTTTTCATGAGGCAAGAATTATTTACCTACTAATTTGGGAACAATGTACTCCTTTCTATAATATCTGTTCATTGTTCATAATGGTTAAACTTACAATATTCTGTCCTTGACAAAGAGGGACATTTAAAGTTCTTAAATAAAATTTGAAAGAATAAAAGTTCATATTGACTCACCAGATTCCTACTGGTTTTAAAACAGATAAAATATTTATATTGTTCAGGATTTTATAACTAGTTTACTGTTAATTTGAAACTTTGAAGATCTTGTATAAACAAGAAGTATTTCAAATTCAT
>NW_016902378.1:0-983 GCF_001698545.2 Rhinopithecus bieti | reverse complement strand
TTACGCGTCAATATTTATACTGAGCCCATATCCTGCACCACTGTGCTGTTTTATGAGCTGAAAGGTTTCCTCACTACACAAGGGTCCTCCATCATTAATGCCTCTTTAATAAAACTCTTCTCAAAGCCAAAGGAAGCTGGAGTCATTCACTGCAAGGGCCATCAAAAGGCATCACATTCCATCCCTCAGGACAATGCTTATGCTGATAAGGTAGCTAAAAAAGCAGCTAGCGTTCCAACTTCTATCCTTCACGGCAGTTTTCTCCTTCTCATCTGGCCACTCCCCACTGAAACTTCCACCTATCAATCTCTTCCCACACAAGGCAAATGGTTCTTGTACCAAGGAAAATATCTCCTTCCAGCCTCACAGGCCCATTCTATTCTTTTGTCATTTCATAACCTCTTCCATGTAGGTTACAAGCCACTAGCCTGCCTCTTAGAACCTCTCATTTCCTTTCCATCCTGGAAATCTACCCTTAAGGAAATCACTTCTCAGTGTTCCATCTGCTGTTCTACTACTCCTCAGGGATTGTTCAGGCCCCTCCCTTCTCTACACATCAAGCTCCAGGACTGGCAAATTGACTTTACTCACATGCCTCAAGTCAGGACACTAAAATACCTCTTGGTCTAGGTAGACACTTTCACTGGATGGGTAGAGGTCTTTCCCGCAGGGTCTGAGAAGGCCACGGTGGTCATTTCTTCCCTTCTGTCAGACTTAATTCCTCAGTTTGGCCTTCCCACCTCTATACAGTCTGATAACGGACCGGCCCACTAATCAAATCACCTAAGCAGTTTCTCAGGCTCTTGGTATTCAGTGGTGCCTGGTTTTACCTCAAACTGCCACCCTTAAGTCTCTCTTTAATTGGATAGAAGATCTTCAGTGACAAAGTACACTCCAATACTTTCACTAGGATGAAGTCCTATTCTTTACTTTTATACTTTTATTCTTGTTCCTGTTCTTATGCCACCCTCTACCTCTACCTG
>NW_016902377.1:0-978 GCF_001698545.2 Rhinopithecus bieti | reverse complement strand
TGTCCCTGCAAAGGACAGGATCTCATTCCTTTTATGGCTGCGTAGTATTCCACAGTGTATATGTATCACATTTTCTTTATCCAGTCCTTCATTGATGGGCATTTGGGTTGGTTCCATGTCCTTGCTATTGTAAGCAGTGCTGCAATAAACATACATGTGCATGTGTCTTTATAGTAGAGTGATTTATAATCCTTTGGGTATATACCCAGCAGTGGGATTGGTGGGTCAAATGGTATTTCTGGTGTTAGATCCTTGAGGAATCGCCACACCGTCTTCCACAATGGTTGAACTAATTTACATTCCCACCAACAGTGTAAAAGCCTTCCTATTTCTCCACAGCCTCTCCAGCATCTATTGTTTCCTGACTTTTAATAATTGCCATTCTGACTGGCATGAGACGGTATCTCGTTGTGGTTTTGATTTGCATTTCTCTAAAGTTCAGTGACGTTGAGCTTTTTTTCATGTTTATTGACCTCGTAAATGTCTTCTTTTGGGAAGCATCTGTTCACTTCCTTTGCCCACTTTTGATGGGATTGTTTGTTTTCACTTATAAATATAAGTTCCTCATAAATTCTGGATATCAGCCCTTTTGTCAGATGGGTAGATTGCAAAATGTTCTCCCATTCTGTAGGTTGCCTGTTCACTCTGATGATAGTTTCTTTTGCTGTGCAGAAGCTCTTTAGTTTAATTAGATCCAATTTGTCAATTTTGGCTTTTTTTGCTGTTGCTTTTGACGTTTTGTCTTGAAGTGGTTGCCCGTGACTTGTGTCCTGAATGGTATTGCCCAGGTTTTCTTCTAGGATTTTATGGTTTTGGGTTTTACATTTAAGTTTTAATCCATCTTGAGTTAATTTTTTTATGAGCTGTAAGGAAGAGGTCCAGTTTCAGTTTTCTGAATATGACTAGCCAGTTTTCCCAGCACTGACTAGAAGATCTTTCCCATCCCTTGTTTTTGTCAGGTTTGTCAAAGATCAGATG
>NW_016902376.1:0-981 GCF_001698545.2 Rhinopithecus bieti | reverse complement strand
ACTCCCTATTATATTCTACCAACTAAGCAGTACACAACAAACACTTACTAGGATTTAATTACTTTGGGGTTAAATGAAGAGACATTTTAAATCACTTCCTCTCCTAGGCTTCTTATACTAATCTCTTCTACCGCATTACCACCGCAAGCCTAGCCCAAGCCAAGAAATATCAAGTCCAAACTCCCCACTTTAGCATTTGAGTTCTTTCAAAATCAGACCTCAATTTATTTCCAACCTTATCTTTTCCTGATGCCCATCAGAATCTTTCTACTTATCTAAACCAGTCTCCATTCATTATTTCTTGATCTTTTGTTTCTTTGTCTTCCTTGTGAATACCCTTGCCCCTCATGTCATCTTAATCCAATATCCCTTAAGACTCAGTTTAAGTCCTATCACTTCTGGGAAACCTTCCATGTACATTTCGGTCAATGTGAATCTCAATGTTTTGAATTTCTATTGTAACTCCTGCTGTGTCATACATGTTGGTACCTAACCTTTTTTTTTCTCTTAAATGGTATATGTGTCTTCACTTCCTAGAGAAGGCATGTCTTTGAGGGAAAATACTATATACATTTATACTTCTTTTGTGTCTCCCACAACACTTAACAAAATGGTTTTGAATGCGTGATTTATGTTCAGTACAGAAATAGAAGGAAAAGAGGGTGATGATGAAACAATATAAACCTAAGTTTCACTTCATTATGCAAGCGATCAACAAAACACCTTAAAACTGAAAATGTCCTTGACATTCCAAATTCACAATACTAACACAATGTATGACTGTATGTCATTGTTGCAATATGTAACTGTATATGAAAACAGGGTACATAACATTCTAAAGTAAGTATTTAAAGTTGAAAACAATTCAACATAAAAACCTTTTTACTTTCAAATATATTTGATAATTTTGAAGAGGATTTATGCGTACTGGATTTTAGAAAGAATCTATTGAGCTTCTATATAAAGGAAAATGACCCCTGA
>NW_016902375.1:0-874 GCF_001698545.2 Rhinopithecus bieti | reverse complement strand
TATAATATGTACATGCATACACATATATACATACATATATAATATGTATATGCATGTATATATACTATATAGTGTATATTGTATATATGCTGTATATATGCAATATACCACAATATATACATATGTATGTCTGCTATACATCCTATGCATGTATATTATATGTATGCTGTATTAGAGACCTAAAGCTGAGAAAGTATGGAATGTTAGAGCTGGAAGGGACCTTAGAAATCATCTGTGTTTAACCAGAATTCCCTCAATTGTTTAGCATTCAAAAGGTTGTAGTGAAGATCTAGGAGCTATTTCGATAATCAGTCGTAACATCCTACTAAGACATATGAAATTATACTTGGCCTAGTAGGCCTTATGATTGTGGTAATTTATGATTTGTATTAGGCTCTCTGAAATATTCAAAATAGAATCCCAGATAGCAGGTAATGATGAATGCCACTTTCTGTCAGGCTAGAATATTAACAAACATAGGAATTTCAAAGGAGGATATTTTAAACTATACATACTACAGATAAAAGTCTGTTAGAAGTGAATTGGATGGTTTTGGTTTCTGATCATTGTTTCACAAGCAGAACAGCCACTCTGCCCAAAAAATAAACCAAAATTACAAAGCATGGTTTTGTCCTAGTTCTGGCTCCTCAAATACTTGGAGAATTTTCTTCAAGCCCGGACTTCTATCAAAAGCAATTTTATCTCTCACTTTGCAATTCTATGTAAAATATGTCATGACTTTTGTCAGTGTGCATCTTCTGAGAAAGTTGCTGTGTTTCCACAACAAGCTGATTAATAATGGAAACTTTATAATCTTGATAATTGCAATTTTTTAAATTTAAACATCAATTTTCCTTCTTTTCTTCCTCCTACA
>NW_016902374.1:0-353 GCF_001698545.2 Rhinopithecus bieti | reverse complement strand
CAGCATTGGCTCATGGAGTTTTGCACAATGCAGCTGTGAGGTGGCAAACCCCATGCCATTGCACAGCTGTGCTAGTGGAGTCTTCAACAACAGAGGGACGAAACGAGAGTGCTGAGTGATGGGTGGTGTGTGCTCACAGAAGCCAGCTGCCCTTGCTCCACTCCCACCCAAAATGTTTACCTGCATGGGAAACGCCTGCACTGCATAGGAGTACCCAAGAAACCCGGGATATAAAGACACTTCTAAAATAGATCTGAGAGAAGGAAGACCCCCCCCCCGTAAGGAAGTGAGAGAGTTTGGAATTAAGTGCCTTATACAGGCAGTGTCTACACTTGCACATTTCTGATATTTCA
>NW_016902373.1:0-243 GCF_001698545.2 Rhinopithecus bieti | reverse complement strand
TTGGGAGGCCGAGGCGGGGGGATCAAGAGGACAAGAGGTAGAGACCACCCTGGCTAACACTGTGAAACCCCATCTCTAATAAAAAAAAAAAAAAACTAGCCGGGCGCGGTGGCGGGCGCCTGTAGTCCCAGCTACTCGGAGGCTGAGGCGGGAGAATGGCGGGAACCCGGGAGGCGGAGCTTGCAGTGAGCCGAGATCGCGCCACTGCACTCCAGCCTGGGCGACACAGCGAGACTCCGTCTC
>NW_016902372.1:0-265 GCF_001698545.2 Rhinopithecus bieti | reverse complement strand
GTGTCCCCTGACAGGGGCTGCAGGGAAGGGCCAGGCAGACATCAAGGAGAATAAGGAAGCCAACAGAAGGTGGCTTTCAGGGCTGGTCACGCAGAGGGTGGATTCTGATGGGCAGGGCTGCTGTGGGCAGCGGGCACCATCTCTGTCCCTCCCTGCCCAGGCAGCTCTGGGTTCCCCAGCTCAGGCAGGCCCCTTGTCACCCAGGACCCAGCTGTGGCTGGCAGCAGGCACTCGCCCCTTCTCAGCTGCTCAGCCATGGAGCCAA
>NW_016902371.1:0-980 GCF_001698545.2 Rhinopithecus bieti | reverse complement strand
ATACTCCCAGCAACAGTGTAAAAGTGTTTTTATTTCTCCACATCCTCTCCAGCATCTGTTGTTTCCTGACTTTTAATGATCACCTTCTAACTGGCATGAGATGGTATCTCATTGTGGTTTTGATTTTCATTTCTCTAATGACCAGTGATGATGAGCTGGTTTGCTGGCTGTATGTGTTCTTTTGAGAAGTGTCTGTTCATGTCCTTCGCCCACTTTTGGTGGGGTTTTCTTTCTTGTAGGTTTGTTTAAGTTCTTTGTAGATTCTGGATATTAGCCCTTTGTCAGATGGATAGATTTCAGAATTTCTCTCCCATTCTGTAGGTTGCCTGTTCACTCTGGTGATAGTTTCTTTTGCTGTGCAGAAGCTCTTTAGTTTAATTAGATTCCATTTGTCAATTTTGTCTTTTGTTACTATTGCTTTTGGTGTTTTAGTCATGAAGCCTTTGGCCATGCCTACGTCCTGATTGGTATTGCTAGGTTTTCTTCTAGGGTCTTTATGGTTTAAGTCTTATGTTTAAGTCTTTAATCCATCTTGTGTTAATTTTGTATAAGCTGTAAGAAAAGGGGTCCAGTTTCAGTTTTCTGCATATAGCTAGCCACTTTTCCCAACATCATTTATTAAATAGGAAATCCTTTCCCCATGGCTTGTTTTGTAAGGTTTGTCAAAGATCAGATGGTTGTAGATATGTGGTGTTACTTCTGATGTCTCCATTCTGTTCCATTGGTGCATATATCTGCTGTGGTACCAGTACCATGCTGTTTTGATTACTGTAGCCTTGTAGTATAGTTTGAAGTCAGGTAGCATGATGCCTCCAGCTTTGTTCTTTTGGCTTAGGATTTTCTTTTCTATACGGGCTCTTTTTTGGTTCCATATGAAATTTAAAGTAGTTTCTTCTAGTTCTATGATGAAAGTCAATGTTAGCTTGATGGGGATAGCATTGAATCTGTAAATTACTTTGGGCAGTGTGGCCATTTTCATG
>NW_016902370.1:0-285 GCF_001698545.2 Rhinopithecus bieti | reverse complement strand
TTGTTGGTGTCTGTCTTGACTTACTGAGTGTTGGGTGTGTTGAACATGCCCGGCCCTTGCACACGCCCATGGGCTGCATTTGAGTCTGGGATTCCAGTTGTGACCCCTGCGGTGGGCCCTCCATAAATACCTGTGGATTTGGTGGTGGAAGCTGAGCCTGGGGAGGCCAGTTTGGGTGCACCATGGACCCTCACAGCTGCTACAGGGGCGGATCTCCCAGGGACGCCAAGTATTTCCCTTCCCTTGTCTCCTCCTCTGTCTCACTCCACCCCTCCTCCTCCCTCC
>NW_016902369.1:0-410 GCF_001698545.2 Rhinopithecus bieti | reverse complement strand
TTGCACACTCACAGACATACCACACACACACACACAGAAGCCACTCACACACCATACTCACACACACAGAGGCCACACAGACACACCACACTCACACACACACCACACAGGCCACTCACACACACACACAGAGACATACCACACACACACAGGCCACTTGCACACTCACAGACACACCATACACACACAGAGGCCACTCACACAGACACACCACACACACACCACACACACCACACAGGCCACTTGCACACTCACAGACACACCACACTCACACACACAGAGGTCACTCACACAGGAACAGACACACCACACACACACCACACACAGGCCACTCACACACCACACACAGAGGCCACTCACACATACCACACACACATAGTGACCACTCACACACCACACACACACAGAGG
>NW_016902368.1:0-1860 GCF_001698545.2 Rhinopithecus bieti | reverse complement strand
TAAGTGGGAGTTGAACAATGAGAACATATGGGCACAGAGAGGGGAACATCACACACTGGGGCCTGTTTGGGGATGGAGGGAAAGGGGAGGGACAGCATTAGGAGAAATCCCTAATGTAGATGACAGGTTGATGGATACAGTAAGCCACCATGGCACATGTATACCTATGTAACAAACCTGCACATTCTGCACATGTATCCCAGAACTTGAAGTATAATAAAAAAACTTAATTATTTATAGTGTGCCTTCACAAACAGCATGTTATTTTCTCATCTTCAAATAACATTTTCTGTTGCATCAAAATTATATATATTTATTCAAAACAGATTTTAATTTTAAATACTTAATAAAATATTTGTGATATGTTTCACTTTATTTGTATTTTGCCAAGATTGAGGGATAAAATCTGCCAATCTTTTGTCTATTCTTTTATTCAGTTGGTTCCCCACCCTCACTACAGCCCCGCCCCAGCAACTCTCAAAGAGTTTGCAGGATATAGTTTTAAAACAAAGATTTTAGTCCTTAAGAAAATAATAAACAGGAGTTAGAAATTATTTTCACTATTTGGCAGAATTCTTGTGTAAGAAGTTTCCAAAACTTTCTATCTGTGCTTCCTTCTGTCTTAAGATGGATAAGCTTCACAACAGGGTTCTGCTATTTCATATTCAAATTACATGGACACATCAATAGATCAATAAAAGCATATTTCACTTAACTCATTCTCAATGTCTTCTTCTGTCTCAGTGGTTTTAAGGAATTCATCCATTCTTATTGACATGGAAGTAAAGAATAAATTCACCCACTGTCCCCTCTATGAATTGTCCGTACATATTAAATTCTGTGGAGACTAGTTGTCTCCTGTTCTTTTATTCCTAGCATTCAATGACCAAAATGATATTTTCTCAAGTTTAGTGACTTTTAGCATTCAATGACTAAAATGATATTTTCTCAAGTTTAGTGACTTTTCATTTTCAGTTTTCCTGATTGTGATGTCTTGTTTCCTTATCTTTCAAATATTTGGGCAGAAATAATGTGATTATATAGTACATTTATCTTGGAATGTGTAATATATTTAAATTATATTTATATAATGAACCATTAAACTTTAATAGCAATTAACATTTTGTGATAAAATTTTCACAGCTACCATTAAATAATTGCTATAATTAGATTATTTTGCGGTAAAGAAATATTACTTATTACAGCATAATTTATGTCATATGAAAATATTCTTAGACTTAAATTGGAAATGCCACAGCATAATTTTAGTAAAATAAACAAATGGCATGCTTCTTTTTTCACTAAACGCTTTATCTCAAGCATGTTTTCCATGTTAGTCTGATTACCTTTAAGCATCACTCCTAATAGCTGCATTATCTTTTATCAAGTGGATCTATTTACTAACCTGTTCCCTAGTGTTGCACATCGGGGTTGATTCCAAGTTGGTGCTATTTCATAGAGGACTATGATAAACATTTTATGCATAAAGGGTATTCCATATTAAAGAATTTTTTCTCTTAGGGTAGGTTCCCAGAAATAAGATGACTGGGTCTAAGGCTAAGAATGTTAAGGCTCCTTTTGATGGGGTTGTTTTATCTTGTAAGTTTAAGTTCTTTGTAGATTCTGGATATTAGCCCTTTGTCAGATGAGTAGATTGCAAAATTTTCTCCCATTCTGTAGGTTGCCTGTTCACTCTGATGGTAGTTTCTTTTGCTGTGCAGAAGCTCTTTAATTAGATCCCATTTGTCTATTTTGGCTTGTGTTGCTGTTGCTTTTGGTATTTTAGACATGAAGTCTTTGCCCATGCCTATATCCTGAATGGTACTGCCTAGGTTTTCTTCTGGGGTTTTTATGGTTTTT
>NW_016902367.1:0-652 GCF_001698545.2 Rhinopithecus bieti | reverse complement strand
CTCATCGTCACTGGTCATCAGAGAAATGCAAATCAAAATCATAATGAGATAGCATCTCACACCAATTAGAATGTCAATCATTAAGAAGTCAGGAAACAACAGATGCTGGAGAGGATGTGGAGAAATAGTAATGCTTTTACACTGTTGGTGGGAGTGTAAATTAGTTCAAGCATTGTGGAAGACAGTGTGGCAATTCCTCAAGGATCTAGAACTAGAAATACCATTTGACCCAGCCATCCCATTACCGGGTATATACCCAGAGGATTATAAATCATTCTACTATAAAGATACATGCACACATATGTTTATTGCAGCACTTCACAATAGCAAAGACTTGGAAACAACCCAAATGCCAATGAATAATAGACTGGATAAATAAAATGTGGCACATATATACCATGTAATACTATGCAGCCATAAAAAAGGATGAGTTCATGTCCTTTGCAGGGACATGGATGATGCTGGAGATCATCATTCTCAGCAAACTAACACACGAATAGAAAACGAAACACCGCATGTTCTCACTCATAAGTGGGAGTTGAACAATGAGGACACATGGACACAGGGAGGGTAATATCACACACCAGGGCCTGTCAGGGAGTGGAGTCTAGGGGAGGGATAGCATTAGGAGAAATACCTAATTTAGATGACA
>NW_016902366.1:0-309 GCF_001698545.2 Rhinopithecus bieti | reverse complement strand
TTTTTATTTTTTTTATTTTTTTGAGACGGAGTCTTGCTCTGTCACCCAGGCTGGAGTGCAGTGGTGCCATCTCGGCTCACTGCAAGCTCCACCTCCCGGGTTCACGCCCTTCTCCTGCCTCAGCCTCACGAGTAGCTGGGACTACAGGCACCCGCCACCACGCCCAGCTAATTTTTTGTGTGTTTTAGTAGAGACGGGGTTTCACCATGTTAGCCAGGATGGTCTCGATCTCCTGACCTTGTGATCCACCCACCTCGGCCTCCCAAAGTGCTGGGATTACAGGTGTGAGCCACCGCGTCTGGCCAGAAA
>NW_016902365.1:0-651 GCF_001698545.2 Rhinopithecus bieti | reverse complement strand
AAAAAAAAATCACAAAACAATCTCATAATGTTTTAAGAAAGTTTATGAATTTGTGTTGGGCTGCATTCAAAGCACTTCTGGGCTGCAGGTGGCCTTGCTGGCCGCGTGTTGGACAAGCTTGATTTACACCACTCATTCATTTACTTATGTGTTCCTACCATTCATTCATTTACTTATGTGTTCACACAACAAGTACTTATTAAGCTTCTATAATATGCCAGACTCTGAAAGAGGCAGTGGGGAAATAAAATAAAATATTGATATCTACTCCCTGTCCACAAGGAAACAGATGGCTATACAAACTGGGAGAAAGATGCTACAAACAAGAGAAGGGGAAGAGTTGATGGCTGCTGGTTAAAGGTTTCCAAGAGGGCCAAGTCTTGCAGCTGAGGCTTAAAGGATGTCCAGGGGTTTTTTGTTGCACAACAGTGGAAACTTCTTGGAAAGAAGAATCTTCCATGGGCAGGGAATAGAACAATGTCACATGCCAACATCAGAGAGGTTGAGAGGGCAAAAGATCAGGGAAACTGTGTTTTAGCATATAGACAGTTCCACAAGTATGGCAAAGATATGGAACAACAGGAAATTTCATGGAAAAGAAAACAGACCTCAAATTTATAATGTCATCCGAGAAACAGGATTTAGAAAGAG
>NW_016902364.1:0-301 GCF_001698545.2 Rhinopithecus bieti | reverse complement strand
TTTTTTTTTTTTTTTTTTTTTTTTATTTTTTTTTTGGGTTTTTTTCTTCTTTGTTTATTAAGTATTTTGGCTAAAATTTTTTTTTTTTTTTTTTTTTTTTTTTTTTTTTTTTTTTAATGTGTGTGTGTGTGTGTGTATGTGTGTGTATGTGTGTCTCTGCCAGGTTTTGGTATCAGGATGATGCTGGTCTCATAGAATGAGTTGGGGAGGAGTTCCTCCTTGTCAATTTTGGAACAGTTTTAGTAGGAATGGTGCTAGCTCTTCTTTGTTCATCTGCTAGAATTCAGCTATGAATCTGGCT
>NW_016902363.1:0-395 GCF_001698545.2 Rhinopithecus bieti | reverse complement strand
GGAGACACTAAGTAATATAAGGAACGCCGAATTCAACTCCAGTTTAAATGCATCATTTCTTACGCCTATTCTTTTCAAAATATGGTCTTTTCTTCTAAGCAATTCAAAATACAAATTAACCTTTCATCCCAGTACCTAGGGGATGAAGGATGTTGCGAACACAGAGGCTGTGGCACGGCTTCCCGTACATGCTTCATGGTTTACTGACAAGGTAAATGAAATCATGGTGCTCTCCACCCACAACAAACCCTGCAAAGAATAAGGCAAGTGTGTATGCGCACACATGTGCATTCTGCTTGTTTCTCTGTGCTCACAAAGCCTTCTCTCTCTGTGCAAGCTACTTTACCCTGAAGAATCTCAGGCACGAAGCACCTGGAGGACAGAGACCACAGCTT
>NW_016902362.1:0-651 GCF_001698545.2 Rhinopithecus bieti | reverse complement strand
AGGTTGGAAAACACACTTCAGGATATTATCCAGGAGAACTTCCCCAACCTAGCAAGACAGGCAAATGTTCAAATTCAGGAAATACAGAGATCACCACTAAGATAATCCTCAAGAAGAGCAACCCCAAGACACAGATTCACCAAGGTTGAAATGAAGGAAAAAATGTTAAGGGCAGCCAGAGAGAAAGGTCAGGTTACCCACAAAGGGAAGCCAATCAGACTAACAGCAGGTCTTTCTGCAGAAACCCTACAAGCCAGAAGAGAGTGGGGCCAATATTCAACATTCTTAAAGAAAAAAAAAATTCAACCCAGAATTTCATATGCAGCCAAACTAAGCTTTATAAGTGAAGGAAAATAAAATCCTTTACAGACAAGCAAATGCTGAGGGAAGGCCTGCCTTACAAAGACTTGAAACCAACCCAAATGCCCATCAATGTTAGACTGGATAAAGAAAAGAAAATGTGCCACATATATACCATGGAATACTATGCAGCCATAAAAAAGAATGAGTTCATGTCCTTTGCAAGGACATGGATGAACCTGGACACCATCATTCTCAGCAAACTAACAGAGGAACAGAAAACCAAATAGTACGTGTTCTCACTCATAGGTGGAAGTTGAACAATGAGAACACATGGACACAGGGAGGGGA
>NW_016902361.1:0-309 GCF_001698545.2 Rhinopithecus bieti | reverse complement strand
CTTTCTTTCCTTTCTTTCCTTTCTTCCTTTCTTCCTTTCTTCCTTTCTTTCTTTCTTTCTTTTTTTTGTGAGACGGAGATTTACTCTTGTTGCCCAGGCTGGAGTGCAATGACAGGATCTCGGCTCGCCGCATCCTCCGCCTCCCAGATTCAAGCGATTCTCCTGCCTCAGCCTCCCGAGTAGCTGGGATTACAGGCATGTGCCACCAGGCCTGGCTAATTTTGTATTTTAGTAGAGATGGGGTTTCACCGTATTGTCCAGGCTGATCTCGAACTCCTGACCTCAGGTGATCCGTCCGCCTCTGCTTCC
>NW_016902360.1:0-309 GCF_001698545.2 Rhinopithecus bieti | reverse complement strand
CCTTTTTTTTTTTTTTTTTTTTTTAGAATGAGTCTCACTCTGTCGCCCAGGCTGGAGTGCAGTGGCACAATCTCGGCTCACTGCAAGCTCCGCCTCCCGGGTTCACGTCATTCTCCTGCCTCAGCCTCCAGAGTAGTTGGGACTATAGGTGCTTGCCAAGATGCCTGACTAATTTTTTGCATTTTAGTAGAGACAGGGTTCCACCATGTTGGCCAGGCTTGTCTTAAACTCTTGACCTCGTGATCCGCCCGCCTTGGCCTCCCAAAGTGCTGGGACTACAGGCGTGAGCCACCGCGCCTGGCCTGCCTT
>NW_016902359.1:0-310 GCF_001698545.2 Rhinopithecus bieti | reverse complement strand
TTTTTTTTTTTTTTTTTTAAAAAAATTGCTTTTAAACCCCCCCCCTTTTTTTTTTTTTTTTTTTTTTAGATGGAGTTTTGCTATTGTTGCCCAGGCTGGAGTGCAATGGTGCAACCTCCGCCTCCCAGGTTCAAGTCATTCTCCTGCCTCAGCCTCCCGAGCGGCTGGGATTACAGGCATGTGCCATCACGCCCAGCTAATTTTCTACTTTTAGTGGAGACAGAGTTTCTCCATGTTAGTCAGGCTGGTCTCAAACTCCCGACCTCAAGTGATCTGCCCGCCTCCCAAAGTGCTGGGATTACAGGCGTGA
>NW_016902358.1:0-310 GCF_001698545.2 Rhinopithecus bieti | reverse complement strand
GGGAACTATGTTGGCAAGAAAATATAGGTGTGGCTTTTGTCTAATGGGAATTTCTTTTTTTTTTTTTTTTTTGCGACAGAGTCTCACTCTGTCCCCAGGCTGGAATGCAGTGGCGTGATCTCAGATCACTGAAACCTCTGCCTCCCAGGTTCAAGTGATTCTCATGCCTCAGCCTTCCAAGTAGCTGAGACTACAGGCACGTGTCACTACGACTGGCTTAATTTTTGTATTTTTAGTAGACATGAGGTTTCACCATGTTGGCCAGGCTGGTCTTGAACTCCTGACATCCCTCAAATGATCTGCCCACCTC
>NW_016902357.1:0-653 GCF_001698545.2 Rhinopithecus bieti | reverse complement strand
TGCTAGTTCACCCAGCCTCTAGCAGGAACTTACAAATCAAAATAGATCAGATCTAGAAAAGTAAATAAATAAATCCAAATATGTTTTTTTTTTATCCTGAACCAAATGCTCTCAAGGATCCTAGACCAAGAACTGTTAAGTCCCTCACAGGGTACCAGTAGATTACTTAAACCAAGATCCAAGATATCTCTTATTAAATTTTGCTTGTTCCTCTTATCAGTTCATCTGTTACATTCCACTGACTTTCTAAACAAAGTCACTTAGCTATAGATTAGTTATATTTATTGTGTACTGACTATCCAACAAGCAACCTATTAATACAAGTATCATCTCATTTAATCCTCAGAACAACTGTATAAGGTGAGTGCGAGTATCCTCATTTTAAATAAGGAGGAACTATGGTTTACAGATGTTATATAAAGTTTCCACAAGGTCCTAGCTGGAAACTGAACTCACTGTTTGACTCCAGGCTGCCTGTTTTCTACTTGCCTAGGAAGAGGTTAGAGTATATTTACCCTAGATACTATTTTTTAAAGAGATGTGTAAGATTAAGTGAAGCACAGCTACAGGAATAGCTTGAGATAAAGAGTAAAATGGCCTATCACATGGTCACTCATTTAAATTTTAAATCATTTAGTAAACAGCATTAAATT
>NW_016902355.1:0-651 GCF_001698545.2 Rhinopithecus bieti | reverse complement strand
TATGAGGGAGAACATGCAGTGTTTGGCTTTCTATTCCTGTGTTAGTTTGCTGAGAGTGATGGTTTCCGGCTTCATCCATGTCTCTGCAAAAGACATGAACTCATCCCATTTTATGGCTGCATAGTGTTCCATGGTGTATATGTGCCACATTTTCTCTATCCAGGCTATCACTGATGGGCATTTGGTTGGTTCCAAGTCTTTGCTATTGTGAATAGTGCTGCAATAAATATACGTGTGCATGTGTCTTTATACTAGAAGAATTTATAATCTTTTGGGTATATACCCAGTAATGGGATTGCTGGGTCAAATGGTATTTCTGGTTCTAGATCCTTGAGGAATCAGCACACTGTCTTCCACAATGGTTGAACTAATTTACACTCCCACCAACAGTGTAAAAGTGTTCCTATTTCTCCACATCCTCTCCAGCATCTGTTGTTTCCTGACTTTTAATGATCACCATTTTAACTGGCATGAGATGGTATATCATTGTGGTTTTGATTTGCATTTCTCCAATGACCAGTGATGATAAGTTTTTTTTTTTCATATGCTTGTTGGCCATATAAATGTCGTCTTTTGAGAAGGGTTTGTTCATATCCTTCACTCACTTTTGATGGGGTTGGTTTTTTATTTCTTGTAAATTTATTTAAGTTC
>NW_016902354.1:0-494 GCF_001698545.2 Rhinopithecus bieti | reverse complement strand
AGGCAAGTCCATTTCTAGAAGTCTGTTTTAAGAAATCTTTGCACAGGCCGGGCGCGGTGGCTCAAGCCTGTAATCCCAGCACTTTGGGAGGCCGAGACGGGCGGATCACAAGGTCAGGAGATCGAGACCATCCTGGCTAACCCGGTGAAACCCCGTCTCTACTAAAAAAATTTAAAAAACTAGCCGGGCGAGGTGGTGGGCGCTTGTAGTCCCAGCTACTCGGGAGGCTGAGGCAGGAGAATGGCGTAAACCCAGGAGGCGGAGCTTGCAGTGAGCTGAGATCCGGCCACTGCACTCCAGCCTGGGCGACAGAGCGAAACTCTGTCTCAAAAAAAAAAAAAAAAAAAAAGAAATCCTTGCACAAATGATGAAAGGTATTTGTATAAGGATGTTCTCTGAGTTACTTTTTATAAGAATAAGCATTAGACACAATTTTGTGTCCATTAACCAAGGGCCATTTAAATATATACTGATTCATCCATACCATAAAAAAA
>NW_016902353.1:0-1768 GCF_001698545.2 Rhinopithecus bieti | reverse complement strand
GAGATCTGATGGTTTTATGAAGGGGTGTTCCCCTGCACATGTTTTTTTTGTGTACTGCCATGTAAGATGTGCCTTTGTCCTTCCTTCATCTTCCACCATGATTGTGAGGCCTCCCCAGCCACGTGGAACTGTGAGTCCATTAAACCTCTTTCCTTTATAAATTACCCAGTCTTGGCTATGTTTTATTAGCAGCATGAGAATGGATTAATCAGACCCTTTCAAAATGTCTCCATACAATTTGCAATACTCATGGACTGTGAGTATTCCCCAGCCTTAGAAATACAGAATTTCAACATGTATTCATAGAAATGTAGGCAGTTATTGGCATGTATTCTTAACCAGTTCAATCCTAGCATTTCACCCTCCAAATACAGAAGTATGTTTCTCTCCAAAGGTAAAAGAAAATTTCCTGCATCACAGCAATGCTACTAACACATCAAATGAAAACAAAGTAAATTTTCCACTATCATAAAATGCCACTATTGCTATCCAAGTTTCATCAGAGGTATCCAATAAAATATCTCGCTTTACATTTGTTCTTTTAGTTTCTTTTAACTGGAATAGCCACTCCATTCCCACTTTTATCTAATTTTATAATTTTGGCAGGGAGGAGGGGTGACCTGACATGGCTTATAAAATGACTCTCACTTATCCTGGATGCATCTGATCATGCCTGCTGCGGTTAACATGTACCCATGCACCCTTTAATTCCTGTTGAGGTGAAAATTAGATCTAATGCATGATTGGAGTGAAGTTAGCTATCTGAACAGTGATGCCGTGCTGGCTCATGTCAATATACCAGAAGCTGTGATTGATATATCACTGGTGGAACCAGCTCAGTCATTTCACTTTGCAGATAATGATATCTTCTATTGAAATGCAGTACTTCTTTTATCAATAAGAGCTCACATCCCACTTCTGACATGGTTCCAAAATAACTTACAGGAAAAGGATATGCATGTATCTTTGCACAGAAAATAACAGTGCAAACAGCATATCTATGCCATGTGTGAATGAACATTTAAAATCCTTCTACACCATAATTAGAATCTGCCCTGTGATTTCATCATAGGCATTCAATATGACTATATTTTAGTGTATAATTATCTAACTAGCTGGAGGACTTATTTTACATAGGTAAAATAGTTCGTAAGGCTTAGAAGCCACATTAGAATCCTCACTTATGAACTCCGTAACTGAAAAGAAAAAATGACACTTTGTAGCTTTCAATGTAATACAATTAATTTCAAATGACAACTCACAGTTTCTACTAATGTTTTCCTTCTTTTGTTTTGTACCATACAGTTATAAACAGGTAGAGTCAGAAATGAATTAGAAGGCGAGAGCTCTTAGATGAAGAGTTATAAATAAGAGGTCATTTCCCTTCTCATAGCATCTGATAATTCTCAAAACGACATCCAAAATTGTCATGATCAGAAAACTGACTTCCTTGATGTTGAGTCAGTTTTGTCTAAACAGAGACTTCTACGTGGTTGTCTGTTCTACCACAGACATTTGACCATTAAGAGTATGAAGCTCAGAAGTTCAAAGTGGCATATTTGATAAAAATTTCAAGAGATTGCTTTTGGTATAGTTATATACTGGATTCATTTTTTTACTACATTTAACATGACATCTTCAAAAATACCCAAAATATTAATAGCTTACACATCATATTTGGCCTTGAAGTAAGTTCAAAGACTCTTTCAATTTGTAAAAAATTATTCTATTAACAAATCAATTATTTAATTAACAACTTCTATAAATA
>NW_016902352.1:0-787 GCF_001698545.2 Rhinopithecus bieti | reverse complement strand
TAAGCAGTTGTTTAAAAGGCTGAGGTAAAATATGAAAGTGGTGATGATGATGCCACTGAAAATAATTACAGCAACTAACATTTAATGAACATTTATTAGGTGCTTATATGCTTTATGTGTATTTCTCATCAAATGTGTAAACCAAAAGTAAAATTCTAAGGTCCCCAATCATCTGAATGGACCCCTCCTCTAGGTCAAGGGCATTCCAAAGTTAACCTGAAAACTAGTTCAGGCCATGATGGGAAGGAGAGGTTGGACATGCCTCTGTATACCCTCCTTCCTTTTGGAACTCAGGAAAAGACAACCAGCATTAACATCAACACAGACCTTAAGTCTAATAAGAAACATTTACAATCTGTTCTCTCTGAAGCCTGCTACCTGGAGGCTTCATCTGTATGATAAAACCTTGGTCTCCACAACCTCCCTATCTAACCCAGAAATTCCCTTCTGGAATAATGATAACTCTTTCAACCAATGGCTAATCAGAAAATTTTAAATCTGCCTATGACCTGGAAGCTCCCCACCCTTTGAGCTATCCTGCCCTTCCACATTGAAGCAGTGTAAATCTTACATGTATCAATCGATGTATTCTGTCTCCCTAAAATGAATAAAAGCAAGCTGTACCCGACCACCTTGGGCATATGTTACCAGGACCTCCTGAAGCTGTCACTAGTGCCTCCTTAACCTTGCAAAGTAAACTTTCTAAATTTATTGAGACCTGTCTCACATACTTTTGGATTCACAAATGTTAGATTAATCCATGAGGGAAGCATTATTTATTTATTTA
>NW_016902351.1:0-1932 GCF_001698545.2 Rhinopithecus bieti | reverse complement strand
TCTGGTACATGTCCATAGACTTGGGTGAGCACTCTCTCCAGAACACATTAAGGCAGTGAAATTATTCTGAACATACAGATTTAAAAAAAAGAAAGAAAGAAAGAAAGAAAGAAAGAAGGAAAGAAAGAAAGAAACTAGAACATGTCCCCTTTCCACATGCTTGAAAACATCTGGGAGCTTTACATGAATTTCAGTTTGGGTTCAAAGAGAATGTCTGCTCCGTTTGAGAGCTTACAACAGATAGAGTCTCTTACTTCGAGTTCTAGCACTCTGAATTCTAACAGCTCGTTCTGATCCTTGGCATCTTGCATTTCGTTCTTCAGCTGGTTCTCTTCCATTTCCAGTCTGTAAATCTAGAGCAAAGATACCTGCGGATTAACAGGATGGGCGGGAGCACTGGGGTCCCCTGGTCACAGGCCACCTGACTGAGTGGCTGGAGGGAAGCAGAGGACCGGCCACGTGGGCAAGGGGCGGGAGAGGGCTGGGTTTGCAGCAAGGGAGGCAGGTGCTGCAGGTCCTTTTCCTGATGCGTCTGGGAATGAAGGAGACAGAGGCTGGGCCAGGTTCACCCCTGCACCTCTGAGCCTGGCCCAGTGGAGTAGGGGCTACTTATATATTTGCTGAATAAATGAATGATGGGGAAACTGAGGCATGGAGCTATTAAGTCCCTCCCTTGTGGCCAAACACTGGGAAGCAAGAGTGCCACACCCAAAGCCTGTCCAGGTCTTTCCAACTCAAGCCCCACCAGATTCAGCCTACCCAGACAGAGGCCCAGCCAACTGCGGCAGGGAGGCCCCTCCTGCTTCCCCACAGAGCTTGCAGACGAAGCCGTAAAGGCAGGAGTTCTCTGAGAGCACAGATCAGCGTGCGAAGTGACACTGCCTGCATCCCAGTCCCAGCTGGGAGATGCTGGATCACTTAGCCAACTACTCCAGCCCTCAGCTTCTGTCCAAGAAGGGAAACAGTAGCACCCATCACCTGGCAGCAGCGAGAATTCACTAAAACAACGCAAGTAAATGAGGGCTTTGAGTAAAGAAAGCCTCATAGCACCATTACAGAAGGCTAGAGCGGGGCCCTACAGCACCATTACAGAAGGCTAGAGCAGGCCCTCTGCCAGGTGATCCCCCCCCGGGGAGACCTTTAGAAATGGGATGAAGGGTGAGGTGAGGGTTTTCCATGGCTCCCAGAATTCAGTGAACAAGACACTAAAGATGCTAAAATTCTCCCAAGGCCCGGGGCTGCTTGCCATCCCAAATGCCCTTGTCCCAAACGCTCTTGAGAAATGTAGGGAAGGGAATGGGGTCACATGCTGGTTAGCAGCAGAGAGGGGCTGGGCCGAGGCCCCCCACCAGGACCAGGCCAGGTTCCTCCAGTCCTGGTGCTCCAGGATGCTCAAAAGCTGAGGCCTAACCTAGGGTCTGGCTCCACTTATTTGCAACATCCAGAGACAGAGTGGACTGGAGGCTGCCAGGGGCCGGGAGGCAGGGCAGAGGGGGGACTGCACATGGGCAGGAGGGGTCTTTACCAGGCCCATAATGTTCCAGAACTGCATTGTGGTGATGGTTGCACAACGCAGTAAATTTACAAAAGGAATAAGTGAATTGCACACCAATTAGGAAAAAATAAGCTACGATTTTAATTCCAAAGCATTAGAGCTACCCCGAAGCAGACTCCCCGAGAGCTCTGGAAAGTTCCACAACCAGAAGGAGAAGAACAGAGGCCCAGTTCCCATTATGGGTCAACTGCACTGGGCAAAGATAGCCTGAAGATATGCCCATGGACCTGCCTCGGGTGCCCACCACACTGGTGGGTGAAGGGCTTTGGACCATAAAGCCACAGCAGAGGTGGCCTGGAGCCCAATGTCAGGAAGATGGACCAGCCCAACAATAGACCAGCCCTCCCCATTTCTGCAGGTGTTCCCAGAGGACAGGG
>NW_016902350.1:0-650 GCF_001698545.2 Rhinopithecus bieti | reverse complement strand
CACCGCTTTTTTCCCATCTTTGTGGTTTTATCTGCCTTTGGTCTTGGTGATGGTGACGTACTGATGGGCTTTTGGTGTGGGTGTCCTTTCTGTTTGTTAGTTTTCCTTCTAACAGTCAGGACCCTCAGCTGCAAGTCTGTTGGAGTTTGCTTGAGGTCCACTCCAGACCCTGTTTTCCTGGGTATCAGCAGTGGATGCTGCAGAAGATAGAACAATGCTGCATAGAGAGTGTTACTCTCTGATTCTTGCTCCAGAAACTTCGTCTCAGGGGTGTACCCCACCGTGTGAGGTGTGAGGCATCGGGCTGCACCTAGTGGGGAATGTCTCCCAGTTAGGCTACTCAGGGGTCAGGGACCCACTTGAGCAGGCAGTGTGTCTGTTCTCAGATCTCAACCTCTGTGCTGGGAGATCCACTGCTCGCTTCAAGGCTGTCAGACAGGGGCATTTACCTCTGCCGAGGTTTCTGCTGCTTTTGTTTAGCTATGCCCTCTCCCCAGAGGAGTAGTCTACAGAGGCAGGCCAGCCTCCTTGAGCTGTGGTGAGCTCCACCCAATTAGAGCTTCCCAGCAGCTTTGTTTACCTACTTAAACCTCAACAATGGCGGGCAACCCTCCCCAGCCTCGCTGTCACCTTGCAGTTAGATCTCAGAC
>NW_016902349.1:0-650 GCF_001698545.2 Rhinopithecus bieti | reverse complement strand
AAGACGTTTCCTTTCTCACCATCAGCCTAAAAGCGCTCCTGAATATCCTTTTGCAGACTAAACTAAAACAATGTTATGATACTGCTCAATGCAAAGAGAAGCTTAACTGTGTGAGCGGAATTCACGTGACACAGAGCAGTTTCACAGAAAGCTTCCTTCTGGTTTCTCTCTGAGGTTATTTCTTTTCAGGATATTCTAAAGATCGTTTCCATTTGTCCTTTCTCAGATTCTACAGAAACAATGATTTCAAACTGCTCCATTTGAAGAATAATTTAACTCTATGAGATCAATACAAAATCACAAAAGTGTTGTGCACAAAGCTTCTCCCCAATTTTCGATGGAAGATATTTTCTTGCTCAACACAGGCCTCCGGTTGCCACTTACTATCCCTTTGCAGAACCCTCCAAGACTGACTTTCAAACTGGGAAATGCAGAGTAAGCTTTTACCCTGTGAAAAGATTTGGAAGTGTCAGAGATTAGTTTCTTCGAGTGCTTCTTTCTGTTTTTTATTAGACGTTTCACTTTTGCCATGGTCTCCAATGTGATCCGGGTATCACTCTTTTGGTTTTACAGGAACAGTGTTCAATCTGTGCCTTATGAGAAAAAAGTTATAACTCCCTCAGTGGAATGCACACGTCACCAAGCAGTTT
>NW_016902348.1:0-205 GCF_001698545.2 Rhinopithecus bieti | reverse complement strand
ACTGTCCAGTCCATGCCACTATCTGTGTGTTCCATGCCACTGTCCACTTGTGTAGGGAAGACAGCACCAGGGGCTGGCCTGGTTAGGAGAGCGTTCTGGGCAGGGGTTGAGAGAGGCACACTTGAGCTGGACTTTGAAAAGAAAGAAAGGAGAGCCATGGAGCAGACCGGGTGAGGCTGGGTGCGAAGACCAGATGTGGCAGGAA
>NW_016902347.1:0-505 GCF_001698545.2 Rhinopithecus bieti | reverse complement strand
CAATTCCACAAAAGCAGTAGCCAATATTATTAAGTTCCAACAATAAAACCTAAGAATGCAATCTCTCCTCTTGTTGCCACAATAAAATAAAAGATCCATTATATAAAGTCTCAATTAGATGAACATTTAAAATCTCCCCTTTTCAATTTTATTTAGCTAAGGACCAACTCTGTGCCAAAGTAAAGGTCCTCCTCTGGAGGGTTAGGTCTGAGTTCTTCTTCAGCAGCTGAAGTCCGGGCTCTCTGTCACAGGAACAGTGGGAACACCCATTGTCAGCACTTTTACAGTCAGGTGAATCCAACCTCAAGTCTCTTGTGAACCACTTTCCCAGAATTCCCAGGGGTCAGGAGAACAAAGGAGAACAGCGTAGCACCAGTTCCTTACCTGTAAGATTCAGGGCTATTGTGAGACCAGCAAGCAATAACATTCCCCAAACAAAAGTGAAGAGTTTGTGCTGCTATTAAATGTCAGATAGTGTGGCCAAGGAAGGAGCATTCTCTTAGAG
>NW_016902345.1:0-334 GCF_001698545.2 Rhinopithecus bieti | reverse complement strand
AAAAAAAAACCCTGAAACATGCTTGTGCCTTTATTCAGAGCTATATGGCTGCATCTTCATTTCTACCTCCAATATTCCATGAAACTTCACTTTGGTCAACTCTATCTATAATTATACAAGGAAAGAAAATCAGGGAAAACTGGTGCCCAGCAAGGCCATGTCTAAAATAGAACAAGTGAACTCAGTACCTAAAAGAGAAATAGTCTACTCTCTGTAGCAAAATATGAATACATTATTTATTAATCAATTTAACAAGACTGATGTAAGATCTGCCTGAAGGAAATTATAAAATCTAATGACATTACACAGTATTTGGTCTTGCCTTAGAATATTT
>NW_016902344.1:0-232 GCF_001698545.2 Rhinopithecus bieti | reverse complement strand
AGAATGCAGTTGTGTGGACTACCTCCCTCCTTAACAACGCTAGAAAATGGAGACTTTACAGAAGTCAAACAGGCATGGCTGTGTGGCTCTTAGGCCACCTCCTTTCTCTTATTTCCCTCACGTGTTTTTTGACATCCGTTGCAACGATAGTTACTTGCACTGATAGTTAATGGTGAAGAATACAATTCTTTTTTTTTTTTTTTGGTAGGGGTTTTCTTTTTTTCCCCAAAAA
>NW_016902343.1:0-238 GCF_001698545.2 Rhinopithecus bieti | reverse complement strand
TGTGCTCCCAAATA
The DNA here is from genome assembly GCF_001698545.2 of Rhinopithecus bieti. Taxonomy (NCBI): domain Eukaryota; kingdom Metazoa; phylum Chordata; class Mammalia; order Primates; family Cercopithecidae; genus Rhinopithecus; species Rhinopithecus bieti. The sequence continues at coordinate 224 of NW_016902343.1, read as the reverse complement.
TCCTATTTCAGTTTCCACAAAACAGTGTTATCAAACTGCTCAATGAAAACAACAGTGTATCACTGTGAGAATAATGCACACACCCAAAGGAGTTTCTCAGAAAGCTTCTTTCTAGTTTTCTCTGAGGATATTTCTTTTCAACGTTTGCCTCAATGTGCTTGCTAATATCCCTTTGCAGATTCCACTAAAACAGTGTTAGGAAAACGCTCCATGAAAAGAAAGGT
>NW_016902342.1:0-243 GCF_001698545.2 Rhinopithecus bieti | reverse complement strand
TTTGTTTTTGAGACGGAGTCTCACTCTGCTGCCCAGGCTGGAGTGCACTGGCGTGATCTTGGCTCACTACAACCTCCACCTCTCGGGTTCAAGCAATTCTCCTGCCTCAGCCTCCTGAGTAGCTGCGACTGCAGGTGCCCACCACCACACCTGGCTAATTTTTGTATTTTTAGTAGAGACAGGGTTTCACCGTATTGGCCAGGCTGGTCTCCAACTCCTGACTTTGTGATCCACCTGCTTCAG
>NW_016902341.1:0-949 GCF_001698545.2 Rhinopithecus bieti | reverse complement strand
GCACTCCAGTCCGGGCGACAGAGCGAGACTCCGCCTCAAAAAAAAAAAAATTTATTTTCAATTGTGGTGAAAAGCATATAACAGAATATTTACCATTTTAATCATGTTTAAGCATACAGTCTAGTAGTGTTAAGTATATTCACATTGCATAACAGAACTCCAGGCTTTTTTCATCTTGTGAAACTGTGACTCTATACCCATTAAATAACTCCCCATTTTCTGCTCATCCCAGCTTTTAGTCACCATCATTCTACTTTCTGTTTCCATGAATGTGATTATTTTAGGTACCTCATATAAGTGGAAACACATGATATTTGTCTTTCTGTGACTAGTTTATTTCACTTAATGTAGTGTTCTCAAGGTTCATGTATGTCACAGCGAATGGCAGAATTTTCTCTTTTTTTAGGCTAATAATATTTCATTGTATGTATAGGTAACATTTGGTTCATCCTAGTAATTTGTAAACTTTATGAGATTGATAATTACAAAACAATAATGTTCTTTTCATTGACCCTTATTTTTTCAATGTTGTATATGTCTGTCTTTATGCCAGTACCCCAATGTTTTAATTACTGTAGCTTTGGAATATATATTAAAATCAGGAAGTCTGATGCCTCCAGCTTTGTTCTTTCTCAAGATCCCTTTGGCTATCTGAGTCTTGTGGTTTCATCTGAATTTTAGAACTTTTTTTTTGATTTCTGTAAGAAACACCACTGGGATTTGTGAAATTGTGTTCACTTCACAGATTGCTTTGGGTAGTATGTGTAATTTTCAATGTACAAGTCTTTCTTCTTAATTTGTTTCCTAAGTATTTTATTTTTTAATAGTTATATGAGTGGGATTGTTTTCTTAATTTTGTTTTCAGATGGTTTATTATAAATGTACAGAAACACAACAGGTTTCTATATATTGATTTAATATCCTGCAACTTACTGAATTTATATATTTA
>NW_016902340.1:0-948 GCF_001698545.2 Rhinopithecus bieti | reverse complement strand
GACTCCACCTCAATAAAATAAACAAATAAATAAATAAATAAATAAATAAATAAATAAATAAATAAATTGCTGTGTTCAACTTACTATTTCCTACTTTTCAAAATATCATTTGGCATTTGGAGATTTTTTAAACTCTACTGTTTTGTTCCAGCTTTGTAATTTTACTCTTCTCCCTAGGCCTAGCTATTACTACAATGCTCTGATAATGAACTCATCCTGACTTCAAAATCATCTTGAATCTTGAATAAAACACCTTTCCCAAATAGTTATAGTTTGAGTGCAAAGGTTTTTTTTCATTGAATTCTTGTTAGTTTTAAATGTGTCAGGATTTTGACTTCACTTCAGGTACTCCCTGAAAAGTGCATCATCAATGAGGTTGATGTTTATAGAAAGTGTTCATACATAAAATCAGTAACCGCTCAAGAGATTTGATTTCTTTGAAGAATTGGTTAGTAACTTGTCTCTCTTAAAGTTTGATAATGATTTTGATTATAATTTACCAAGAAATACAATGCATTTAAGTTCCCTTCTCTCCCTGATAGGACTTAAACATGATCTCCTGGCACGATGGAGAAGTGTGTTTTACTTTCCTGGTTTGGGGACATGTACACAATCCAAGGAAGCCATTCTAATAAGGAGCATTCATCAGTGTAACCCTCTTTCTAAGGAAGCTTTTATAGCTTCGAATTTTAAAATTTATTCAGTGCTTATATTGCCAAAATATCCTCAACAACTACTTTTCCTTAAAAGAATAGACACATACATCTGTTATTTTTTATACGCTAAGACTATATTATATCTATTTTCACATGGTTTACGAATAGTTTTAAGAAGTTACACTTTGTTTGTATTCACAAGTTTTACAATAAAATTATGAATGCCCAAAGTAAAATGAAGAAGTAGAGAAAAATTTATATGGCAAATCTTAAAGTAAGCTGTATATTTATT
>NW_016902339.1:0-222 GCF_001698545.2 Rhinopithecus bieti | reverse complement strand
GAGATGGGCGGATCACGAGATCAGGTGATCGAGACCATCCTGGCTAACACGGTGAAACCCCGTCTCTACTAAAAAAAATACAAAAAACTAGCCGGGCGAGGTGGCGGGCGCCTGTAGTCCCAGCTACTCAGGAGGCGGAGGCAGGAGAATGGCGTAAACCCGGGAGGCGGAGCTTGCAGTGAGCTGAGATCCGGCCACTGCACTCCAGCCTGGGTGACAGAG
>NW_016902338.1:0-325 GCF_001698545.2 Rhinopithecus bieti | reverse complement strand
GGTTGACCATAACCACTTCAAACTAGAGCGTCACCACTCCATGTTGACCATAACCACCTTAAACTAGAGCGTCACTGCTCCACATTGACCGTGACTGCCTTAGAGTGTCAAAACCCCATGTTGACCATAACCACCTTACACTAGAGCATCACCGCCCCATGTTGACCATAACCACCTTAAACTAGAGCATCACTGCCCCACGTTGACCATAACTGCCTTAAACTAGAGCATCACCACCTCAGATTGACCATAACCACTTCAAACTAGAGCGTCACCACTCCATGTTGACCATAACTGCCTTAAACTAGAGCATTGTCGCCCCAGA
>NW_016902337.1:0-245 GCF_001698545.2 Rhinopithecus bieti | reverse complement strand
GAGATGGGCGGATCACGAGCTCAGGAGATCGAGACCATCCTGGCTAACACGGTGAAACCCCGTCTCTACCAAAAAAAAAATACAAAAAAAAAAAAAAAAAAAAAAAAAAACTAGCCGGGCGAGGTGGCGGGCGCCTGTAGTCCCAGCTACTCAGGAGGCGGAGGCAGGAGAATGGCGTAAACCCGGGAGGCGGAGCTTGCAGTGAGCTGAGATCTGGCCACTGCACTCCAGCCTGGGTGACAGAG
>NW_016902336.1:0-241 GCF_001698545.2 Rhinopithecus bieti | reverse complement strand
ACCCTGTCTTTACTAAAATGCAAATATTAACTGGGCGTGGTGGCACGTGCCTGTAATCCCAGCTACTTGGGTGGCTGAGGCACAAGAATCGCTTGAACCCGGGAGGTGGAAGTTGCATTGAGCCCAGGTCATGCCACTGCACTCCAGCTTGGGCAACAGAGCAAGACTTTGTCGCCAAAAAAAAAAAAAAAAAAAAAAAAAAACCCAACAAAAAAAACACCCACCCGGGAGGGGAAAATTT
>NW_016902335.1:0-243 GCF_001698545.2 Rhinopithecus bieti | reverse complement strand
TCACCACCCATCAACTCGTCATTTACATCAGGTATAACTCCCAATGCAATACCTCCCCCATACTCCTCCCATAATAGGCTCCAGTGTGTGATGTTCCCCTTCCTGAGTCCCAGTGATTTCATTGTTCAGTTCCCACCTATGAGTGAGAACATGTGGTGTTTGGTTTTCTGTTCTTGCGATAGTTTGCTGAGAATGATGGTATCCAGATGCATCCATGTCCATACAAAGGACACAAACTCATAC
>NW_016902334.1:0-1232 GCF_001698545.2 Rhinopithecus bieti | reverse complement strand
TCATATGGCCCAAGTGGCAGAGCAGCTTCCACAGCAGCCCGGACCTGTTGCAGAGCCTTCTCCTGTTCTGGACCCCACTCAAAACTGGCGGTCATTCGATAAATGGTCCAGAGTAACACACCCAAATGAGGAATATGTTGCCTCCAAAATCCAAATATGCCCACTAGGCATTGTGCCTCTTTCTTGGTTGTAGGAGGGGCCAAATGCAGCAACTTATCCTTCACCTCAGAAAGAATATCTCGACAAGCCCCACACCAGCTGACCTCTAGAAATTTCACTGAGGTAGAAAGTCCCTGAATTTTAGTCGGATTTATTTCCCATCTTCTGGCATGCAAATGTCTCACCAGTAAGTCCAGTGTGTTTGCTAATTCTTGCTCACTGGATCCAATCAGCATAATGTCATCAATGTAATGGACCAGTGTAACATCTTGTGGAAGAGAAAATTGATCAAGGTCGAGAGAACAAGATTATGAAACAAAGCCAGAGAGTTGATATACCCCTGAGGTAGGACAGTAAAGGTATACTGCTGGCCTTGCCAACTGAAGGCAAATTGCTTCTAGTGGGCCTTATGGACAGAAATAGAGAAAAGGCATTTGTCAAATCAATGGCTACATATCAGGTACCAGAAGATGTGCTAATTTGCTAAAGCAATGAAATCACATCTGGCACAGCAGCTGCAACTGGAGTCAGCACTTGGTTAAGCTTGATAATCCACTGTCATTCTCTAAGATTCATCTGTCTTCTGCACCGGCCAAATAGGAGAGTTGAACAGGGATGTGGTGGGAATCACCACCCCTGTGTCTTTCAAGTCCTTGACAGTGGCACTCTCCGCAATTCCCTCCAGGGATGCGATATTGTTTTGATTTATTATTTTCTAGGTAGAGGCAGCTGTAACGGCTTCCATTTGGCCTTTTGCACCAAAATAGCCCTCACCCTACCAGTCATGGAGCCAATGTGAGGGTTCTGCCAGCTGCTAAGTATGTCTATGCCAATTATGCATTCTGGCACTGGGGAAATGACCACATGATGAGTCCAGGGACCCACTGAACCCACTGTAAGTCAAACCTGAGCTAAAACTCCATTAATTACCTGACCTCCATAAGGCACTACTTTAACTGGAGGACCACAATGATGTTTTAGGTCCCCTGGAATCAACATCAGCTCAGAGCCAGTGTCCAGTAGTCCCTGAAATGTCTGATCATTTCCCTTTCTCCAATGCACAGTTACCCTGG
>NW_016902333.1:0-676 GCF_001698545.2 Rhinopithecus bieti | reverse complement strand
CTGTCTCGGCCTCCAAAGTGCTGGGATTACAGGCTTGAGCCACCGCGCCGGGCCGATAAAATCCTTTTATCCATAAAACAGATGTTTTGCAGAGAAGTACCTGGAAGCACAAAGTAGAGAGACAGAAACAAAGAAATATTGGAAGCCTCTGACTCCTAGAGTTACAGCAGACATTAAATACAGCCCAGCTACTAGCCAGATCAAAATAGACTCTCACTTCCTAGACCTAATGACCTCAGTTAGTAATACCTAATATCTGACTTTCAATGAAAATTAAAAGACATGTCAAAATGCAAGGAAAACACAGTTTGAAGATATTAAAAAAAGCATCAGAACCAGTCACAGATATGACACAGATATTAAAATTATCAGACAGGAGATTTAAAATAACTATTATTAATATACAGAGGATTCTAATGAGAAAAGTAGACAACTTCCAAAACAGATGAACAATGTAAGCAAAGAGATGGAAACTCGACTAAAGAAACCAAAGGAAACTCGATAAATCAAAAGCACTGCAACAAAATGAAGAATGCCTTTGATGGGCTCCTTAGGAGACTGGACCTAGGCGAGGAACAGCAAGCCACCTCTGACAGCCAATAGGACTTTCTAAACTGAAATCAAAAGAACACAGTGACAGGAAACAACAGACTGTGCAGTAATTTGAAAAGGTTTG
>NW_016902332.1:0-948 GCF_001698545.2 Rhinopithecus bieti | reverse complement strand
CAAAGATCAGATGGTTTTTAGATGTGTGGTGTTATTTCTGAGGCCTCTGTTCTGTTCCATTGGTCTGTATCTCTGTTTTGGTACCAGTACCATGCTGTTTTGGTTACTGTAGCCTTGCAGGATAGTTTGAATTCAGGTAGTGTGATGCCTCCAGCTTTGTTCTTTTGCTTAGGAATGTCTTGGCAACATGGGCTCTTTTTTGGTTCCATAGGAACTTTAAAGTAGTTTTTTCCAATTCTGTGAAGAAAATCATTGGTAGTTTGATGGGGATAGCATTGAATCTATAAATTACCTTGGGCAGTATGGCCATTTTCACGATATTCATCCTTCCTATCCATCAGCATGGAATGTTCTTCCATTTGTTCGTGTCCTCTTTTATTTCGTTGAGTAGTGGTTCATAGTTCTTGAAGAGGTCCTTCACATCCCTTGTAAGTTGGATTCCTTGGCATTTTATTCTCTTTGAAGCAATTGTGAGTGGGAGTTCACTCATGATTTGGTCTCTGTTTGTCTGTTCTTGGTGTATAGGAATGCTTGTGATTTTGCATATTGATTTTGTATCCTGAGACTTTGCTGGAGTTGCTTATCAGCTTAAGGAGATTTTGAGCTGAGATGATGGGGTGTTCTAGATATACAATCATGTCATCTGCAAACAGGGACAATTTGACTTCCTCTTTTCCTAATTGAATACCCTTTATTTCTTTCTCTTGCCTGATTGGCCTGGCCAGAACTTCCAACGCTATGTTGAATAGCAGTGATGAGAGTGGGCATCCCTGTCTTGTGCCACTTTTCAAATGGAATGCTTCCAGTATTTGGTCATTCAGTATGATATTGGCTGTGGGTTTGTCATAAATGGCTCTTCTTATTTTGAGATATGTTCCATTGATACCTAGTTTATTGAGAGTTTTATCATGAAGGGCTGTTGAATTTTGTCAGAGGCCTTTTCTGCAT
>NW_016902331.1:0-947 GCF_001698545.2 Rhinopithecus bieti | reverse complement strand
AGAGGTAAATATTATCAAACAATGAATTCTTAAGAGCTTATTTTGCTTCTGAATCAATAAGAAAAATAACTCTTTCCTTCTGGTTAAAATGAGTTTGTGACAATAAGCGTATATATTAAATAATTTTCTTTCTTGAGAGTAATAATAGAGTGAGTAAGCCAGAATAGAAACAAGTAAAAAGCAGCATTTCTTGCAGTTGGAATTGTCATGACTCTATCTTACATTCTTCAGAAAGTTCACTTCTGTTTAGTCAGTCATTTAAATTCTCTTTTCCTTACTTGTCTTGATTGTTTTCCATAATGATTATTTTCATGTGACTGTTAAGTTTCTGCATTGTGACAGTCTAAACTAGTGTTTTGATAGTTCCCCTTTGAAAGAAGGCAAAAGAAGACAACTGTCAAATATATGACAGGAGCAATACAAACTAGGGATACTGTGCCCCATTAAACCCAGAACAGGTTCCATCATTATTACCTGATTACTAGTTAATAAGAACTTTTGAAACAACTCATTTGGTAGGCTTTGGGATTGCTTAAACTGGGAGGTTTTAGTTTGTCCAATATATGTGCATATTGAGTACTCAACAAATGCTTGAGTATATAAGCACAAATATGTGCTTATATAAAATAATTAAGCAATAGGAGATTAAGGCAAATGAGGTTCAACAATGTTAACCAATTTGTCAAATTTTCACAATTAGTACACTTTGGAGCTATAATTTCAGCCCAAGCCTGATTCCAAAATGCATGCTATCTCCACTACATCACTGATTATCAAATGAGTAAGTGAATAAATGAACAAAACAGAATTTCATAAATGAAAGAATATTTATGACTAGAAATATTTTCTTTTATAAGTAAAGTTCAGGTGCTCTATTTGGCAAACTTAGACATTGAATATATCACAAGCTAAGCACACAAATTACAAGGATTATCTTAAATTATAAA
>NW_016902330.1:0-307 GCF_001698545.2 Rhinopithecus bieti | reverse complement strand
TTTTTTTTTTTTTTTTTTTTTTTTTGAGACGGAGTCTCGCTCTGTCGCCCGGGCTGGAGTGCAGTGGCCGGATCTCAGCTCACTGCAAGCTCCGCCTCCCGGGTTTACGCCATTCTCCTGCCTCAGCCTCCCGAGTAGCTGGGACTACAGGCGCCCGCCACCTCGCCCGGCTAGTTTTTTGTATTTTTTAGTAGAGACGGGGTTTCACAGTGTTAGCCAGGATGGTCTCGATCTCCTGACCTCGTGATCCGCCCGTCTCGGCCTCCCAAAGTGCTGGGATTACAGGCTTGAGCCACCGCGCCCGGCC
>NW_016902329.1:0-646 GCF_001698545.2 Rhinopithecus bieti | reverse complement strand
AGTCATGTGGTTGAATTTTTGTCTGAAATTCCTTTTAAAATTTTTTCTTATAATCCAATAGGTTTATTTACTAAAATATATCTCAGTGTTGATAGCTTTGGTTTTGTTTGTTTGTTTGTTTGTTTGGGTTTTTTTTCCAAGTATGCGGTGTGTCCTAGAGTTTTGGTGTTTTAACAAATATTTCAGAAAACACTTCTTGCATAATGGATTAAAATTTTGTTTTTTTTAATTGCTTTACTTGGGGAGTAAAGGGGCATACACATGTGTTGGCTCACCATCACATATCCTCCATTTCTGCCATTTTATCTCTCAATCCTTCTTTGTCCTTTCATTTCCTTGTGATAAAAGTCCCTTATTTTATTTACTATTTTCCACAAGGCAACATTCTTTGTGTTCATTTGCTCTTCATTCTAGTTTAGTTTGTATATATAAAATATTTTCCTTTATGATTCTTTCTGGAGTCTTACTGCTTCTTTTGTCAAATATTCTTTTCTCCAGTCTCCTCAATACTGAGTTATTCTGATTCTAATTCATGTTGTTCTTTCACAGCTATTATCATTATCTTAATTACTTTTAGAGTGAAATATAAGTTAATTTTTAAAAATCTAGTTTGTGGCCATGTATTTTTTTCCTTTTCCTGTTTTTT
>NW_016902328.1:0-308 GCF_001698545.2 Rhinopithecus bieti | reverse complement strand
GGGAGGCATCCCTGCAATGATTAAACACCAAGGGAAGGCTGCCTTCCCCAGCCGGCGTTTTGGGTACACGGATAAAATGTGTCTCCTTTGTCTCTACCAGAAAATGAGAGGAACTGAAATTAAGAGAAGGGAGAGATTGAAGGGTGGTGCCAAGATTGAAAGGAGAAAGAAGTTAAGAGATAGTGAGAGAGGCTGGAGAAGAGAGTAAAAGGGGCCACTTACCCGATTTAAAATTGGTGAGATATTCCTTGGGCTGTTGGGTCTGAGGACCCGAGGTCGTAGGTGGATCTTTCTCATGGAGCAAAGAG
>NW_016902327.1:0-651 GCF_001698545.2 Rhinopithecus bieti | reverse complement strand
GCCTTGCATCTCAGGGATGAAGCCAAATTGATCACGGTGGATAAGCTTTTGATGTGCTGCTGGAATCGGTTTGCCAGTATTTTATTGAGGATTTTCACATCAACGTTCATCAGGGATATTGGTCTGAAATTTTCTTTTTTTGTTGTGTCTCTGCCAGGTTTTGGTATCAGAATGATGCTGGCCTCATAAAATGAGTTAGGGAGGAGTCCCTCTTTTCTATTGTTTGGAATAGTTTCAGAAGGAATGTCACCAGCTCCTCTTTGTACCTCTGATAGAATTCGGCTGTGTTTTTTTGGTTGGTAGGCTATTAATTACTGCCTCAATTTCAGAACTTGTTATTGGTCTATTCAGAGATTCAACTTCTTCCTTGTTTAGTCTTGGGAGCGTGTATGTGTCCAGGAATTTATCCATTTCATCTAGATTTTGTAGCTTATTTGCGTAGAGGTGTGTATAGTATTCTTTGATGGTACTTTGTATTTCTGTGGGATCAGTGATGATCTCTCCTTTATCATTTTTTATTGTGTCTATTTGGTTTTCTCTCTTTTCTTCTTTATTAGTCTGGCTCGTGGTCTATCTATTTTGTTAATCTTTTAAAAAAAACCAGCTCCTGGATTCATTGATTTTTTGAGGGATTTTTTGTGTCTCTGTCTC
>NW_016902326.1:0-1002 GCF_001698545.2 Rhinopithecus bieti | reverse complement strand
CCATTTCACTTGTCATGAAGAAATAAATGGTTTCAGTTTTTTTTAATCCTAAAGGATGATCATAGAAGTTATAGTAGTTATAGTAGTTACGTAGTATAGTAGTGTAAGTGTAAAGAAGAGCATCTTGGAGGAAAAGAATCAGTATCTCTATTCGTGAAGAAAGCCAAAATGTTAAAGTTCAAACTGTACCGCCCATGCCACTGCTCATTGCTGCTTACCACTCTTCATCTCCTTATTTCTAAGAGGAAAGCTTATTTTGGATATTTGATTATTTACTTATTATCTCTAGAGGGTGGGCAGTGGGTGGTGCTGCTCAAACGAGCATGGTTCAAGGAGCAGACCTCTAAATACACTCAAAATGCAATAAAGATCAGAAACTACAGTATCTCCCCTTAATTCACAGTGGTTGTGTTCCATGATCTCCAGTGGATGTCTGAAACTTTGGATAATACTGAACTCTATATATACTATGGATAATATTGAACTTTGGATAATGCTGAACTCTATATATACTATGTTTTCTCCTATACATACATACCTATGACAAAATTTAATTTATAAATTAGTCACGGTAAGACATTAACTATAACAGCTAATATTATAGATCAGTTATTAACAATATACTGTAATTGGCCAGGCACGGTGGCCTACGCCTGTAATCCCAGCACTTTGGGAGGCTGAGGTGGGTGGATCACCTGAGGTCAGGAGTTCAAGACCAGCCTGACCAACATAGTGAAACCCGTCTCTACTAAAATACAAAATTAGCCGGGCATGGTGGCAGACGCCTGTAGTCCCAGCTACTTGGGAGGCTGAGACAGGAGAATTGCTTGAACCCAGGAGGCGGAGGTTGCAGTGAGCCGAGATCATGCCACTGCACTCCAGCCTCCGTGACAGAGGGAGACGCTGTCTTGAAACAAAACAAAACAAAAAAACACACAAAAGCCAATATACTGTAATCAAAGTTTTGTGAATGTGATTTCTCTTTTCTCTGGAATTTTCCAT
>NW_016902325.1:0-454 GCF_001698545.2 Rhinopithecus bieti | reverse complement strand
TCCCACACCCATGGAGCCTCACTCACTGCTAGCACAGCAGTCTGAGATCGAACTGCAAGGTGGCAGCAAGGCTAGGGGAGGAGCACCCACCATTGCTGAGACTTGAGTTGGTAAACAAAGTGACCAGGAAGCTTGAACTGAGTAGAGCCCACCACAGCTCAAGGAGGTCTTCCTGCCTCTGTAGACTCCACCTTTGGGGCAGGGCATAGCTGAACAAAAGGCAGCAGAAACTTCTGCAGACTTAAACATCCCTGTCTGACAGCTTTGAAGAGAGTATTGGTTCTCCCAGCACGGAGTTTGAGATCTGAGAACAGATAGACTGCCTCCTCAAGTGGGTCTCTGACTCCTGAATAGCCTAACTGGGAGACAACTGGGACCAACTGACACCTTATACAGCCAGGTGCCCCTCTGAGATGAAGCTTCTAGAGGAAGGATAAGGCAGCAACATTTGCTG
>NW_016902324.1:0-307 GCF_001698545.2 Rhinopithecus bieti | reverse complement strand
AGACGGAGTCTCACTCTGTTGCCCAGGCTGGAGTGCAGTGGCACAATCTGGGCTCACTGCAACCTCTGCCTCCTCGGTTCAAGCTATTTTCCTGCCTCAGCCCCCCAAGTAGCTGGGATCACAGGCGTGTTCCACCATGACTGGCTAATTTTGTATTTTAGTAGAGATGGGGTTTTGCCATGTTGGCCAGGTTGGTCTCAAACTCCTAACCTCAAGTGATCTACCTGCCTCGGCCTCCCAAAATTCTGGGATTACAGACATGAGCCACCATGCCCAGTCTGCCTTTTCAAAATTATTACCACACTAG
>NW_016902323.1:0-2113 GCF_001698545.2 Rhinopithecus bieti | reverse complement strand
TAGTTGAACAATGAGGACACATGGACACAGGGAGGGGAACATCACACTCCGGGGCCTATTGGGGGGGTGGGGAGCTGAGGGAGGGATAGCATTAGGAGAAATACCTAATGTAAATGATGAGTTGATAGGTGCAGCAAACCAACAGGGCACATGTATACCTATGTAACAAACCTGCACATTGTGCACATGTACCCCAGAACTTCAAGTATAAAAGAAAAAAAAATTAGGCCATTTTCAAGTTTTCTTGAATTTTAATTTCTGCTAGGCCCTCTTTATCTCCCCGTGATGTGCATGTAGCCCTTTCAATGAGTGTATGGAGAGCTTAGGCCCTCTATGGCCTTCCGTTTATTTGCATGTAGCCTCCTAGTCAGCTAGGGTTGTGAGGGGAGCCTATGTAGTCCCTCTTTGGTTCTCTCATTTCCAAATCTCCTGGTGACATTTCTGGCTGGTCCACTGATCTGTCATTCACCCCAACCACAACTAAAGCCTCAGACTAGCAGAGCTGTGGGATCTTCCCATTCATTTCCTATCAAGTTTGCTCATTTTACTGGCAACGTTGCTAAGTGTGGGCTTTTGCCCTCTGCCTCACATCAGGTCTGTCTCCTCTAGAAGTGAAACTGCTGACTTTTGCAGCCTTCACCCTGTACCAACTGAGGTATGTAAACGGGCATTCGAACGGTCCCAGACAATGAAGTCCCAGACAAAGTCTCCTACTTTGTTAGCTAACATATAGCAGCTGTTCATAAATCAGTACTTCTTACTTTGTTTGCCTTTGGTTCATTTCCAGATTTCCACCAAAATGATTGTTTTGACAATATTCAGTTTTATAGTAGCTTTTGAGAGCGGGTTTTCTGACCATATCACTGTACTATAACCAGAAATCCCAGATTTCAAATCTTTTGAAAATTTTAACCATTTAGTATTAATGTTGAAATGTCTTAATTTGTTATATAATGTCAAGATGCCCAGTGATACTTATTTAGGATTTTAATTTCTTAATCTCAGCAATATAAAATATATTATGCTCAATATTAATTATGTTTATTATCTTCTTAACATTTTGTTTAGGAAATTATGATGTGATGACCCCAATGGTTGATATACTAATGAAACTTTTCGAAATATGGTGAATGTGAAGATGCCATTTCACCTTACCCTTCTAAGTGTGTGCTTCTGCAACCTTAAAGCAGTAAATACTGCTAAGAGAGGGCTTATTGATTATTATTTAACGCCATCATTATCAACAACTTCATGCTCTGGCAAGCACAGTTTTGTAAGTACACTCTTTTTTGTTCAGTTTTCTAAGTATACCCTTATGGGATTTGTGTGGTTAAATTACAAATCTAAGTGCTTGTCTTTTGATAGAGTTTAGAGATTCTTTTGGGTGATATTGTTTAGGTAATTAACTTGTTTATAATACCTATCTTATGGTTGCTGGCCTTAAATATACTGTGATCTAAGAAGAAAACATAAGCATCACTGGATAAAAGAGAGAACCATTATGGAGGTTCTCTGTTTTGGAATTGTTAACACATTTTATAGTAGTCTATAAAATATGATGGATTAGCTCATAAGTATTAAAATATTTTCAGGTATTAGAAGTCACATCTTTTGTCTTTTAGCTGACACATGAGTTACCAGTACCTTTCCCACGATTCTTTTGTTAAAGTATTTACATTTTCTTGGTTTTGAAATAGTAGTGAATTTTGATAGCGATATTGATAGAATTGACTACTGATTTTATAGTTGTAAAGTTAACAGTGTGGCAATAGAAAGGCAGAGGCCAGTCACATTTTCAGACGACTAAAACAAAACCCCTTTACTAATAGATCACTATTTAGTAAATGTGGGTTACCTTAAAATAATTATTTTTTACTAAATTGTTCATGCCTATAATTAACTCAATTTAAAATACTTTTTTGTTTGTTTAGTCAGTATAATTTTAGTAACCTTTTCATTTTCATTTAAGTTTAAAGTGAGAACAGTATAGTGTATGGAAATAGTGAATTAATGGTCTCTTCAAATTACTTTTTTCTGTGACCCTTTTATTCCGTCTGTTTGAAAAGTGTTTTCTGTTTACATTTTATTCGGTGAAATTGGAATTAAAAGTGCT
>NW_016902322.1:0-1767 GCF_001698545.2 Rhinopithecus bieti | reverse complement strand
CTCGCTCTTGTCCAGGCTGAAGTGCAATGGCGTGATCTCGGCTCACTGCAACTTCTGCTTACCAAGTTCAAGTGATTCTCCTGCCTCAGCCTCCCAAAGAGCTGGGATCACAGGTGCTGCCACCACGCCTAGCTAATTTTTTTTTTCTTTGAGATGGAGTCTCGCTCTTTCACCCAGGCTGGAGTGCAGTGGCGTGATCTTGGCTCACTGCACCCTCTGCCTCCTGGGTTCCAGTGATTCTCCTGCCTCAGTCTTCTGAGTGGCTGGGATTACAGGCATGTGCCACCACGCCCGGCTAATTTTTTAGTAGAGATGGGGTTTTGCCATGTTGGACAGGCTGGTCTCGAACTCCTGATCTTGGGATCCACCCGCCTCAGCCTCCCACAAGTGCTGGGATTACAAGCGTGAGCCACCACACCTGGACATAATTTTGTATTTTAGTAGAGACGGGGTTTCACCATGTTGGCCAGGATGGTCTCGAACTCCTGACCTCAGGTAACCCACCCACCTCAGCCTCCCAAAGTGCTGGGATTACAGGTGTGAGCCACTGCACCCAGCCCAGATGAGATTTTAAAATCCATCTCTCCTTATATTAGCTTGCTATTGCTGCTGTAGCAAATTTTCACACTGAGTGACTTAAAGGCAACACAAATTTATTACCTTACACTTCTGGAGGTCAGAAGTCCAAGATGGGTCTGCTGGTGCTAAAAGTAAGGTGTCAGCAAGGCTGCTGCATTGCTCCTGGAGGCTCTAGGGGAGAAGCTGTTCCTTTGCCTCTTCCAGCTCCTAGTGGCCACCTAGATTCCATGGCTTGTGGTCCCTTCCTCTGTCTTGAAAGCCAGCAGCAGTGACTGAATCTTTGTCCCACTGCATCACTTACTTTGACTCTGACCCTGACCCTCCTGCCTCCGTCTTCCACTTGTAAGGACCTGACATTATATTGGGCCCATTCAGGTAATTCCAGAGAATCTCCCCATCTCAAGGTGAGCTGATTAGCAGCCTAAATTGCACCTGCAACCTCAATCCGCGCCCCCCGCCCCTTACCATGGAACTAACATATTCACAGGTTCCAGCAATCAGGACATGGACAAATTTAGGGGTCCTTATTCTGCACTTATCAGCTCTGCCATCTTGGACATGTTACTTGATCTCTCTGTGCCTTGGTTTTCTCATCTATAAAATGGGTATAAGGGTTTCTAGTTGATAATTACTTGTAACGTGCTTTAAAGAGAGCCTGGAAAAAAAAGAAAAGAAAACTAAAAGAATGCCTAGACTGGGGACGGTGGCTCATGCCTGTAATCCTAACACTTCGGGAGGCTGAGATGGGCGAATCACTTGAAATCAGGAGCTCGAGACCAGCCTGGACAACATGATGAAACCCCTCTCTACTAAAATACAAAATTAGCTGGGCGTGGTGATGCATGCCTGTAATCCCAGCTACTCAAGAGGCTGAGGCAAGAGAATCGCTTGAACCCTAGAGGCGGAGGTTGCAGTGAGCCAAAATAGTTCCACTGCACTCCAGCCTGGGCAATAGAGTGAGACTGTCTCAAAAAAAAGAGTGCCTGGTATATAGGTAAGCACTCAATATATATTAGTGACGTCTCTAGCAGAGAAAATTCGCTTTGGAAGGTCAGGCCGTGGAGGGCACCATGGCACTGTATGAAATGTGCTGGGCTCATCTAGCATATTAAGGATTCAGTGTTGAACACATGTGAATGCCCTGCACAGGACTATTCTTCTTTCACTGGTTTCAATGGTTTCTGATCC
>NW_016902321.1:0-945 GCF_001698545.2 Rhinopithecus bieti | reverse complement strand
AATAGATACATAGATAGATAGATAGATACATAGATAGATAAAAGATAAATCAACATCGTGTTTGGGATAAGTACTCAGTAGATATTAACTATTACTTTTATGATACAAAGAAAAGGCTGACTTTAGAATATTGAAGACACCTCAAACTAGAGAAGATGACATTTTTTACTGTTTATGTTGACTAGCAGTAATATGAACTTCTAACTTTTCTACAAATATTTTAATGCTATGTTTAATAAATTGTCATGGTATCAATTATGAGAAAAGAGAAAATTATTCAAATTTAAATCTATGTTAAATTTAATTTATGTGGTGATGCCAGGTGGGCTGTTTATGACCAACTTGCCTGTGGTCCAAGGTGAGTCTTGGGAAAGAACTCATTTTCTCAGAAATAGGAGCCAGGCATATTATTCTTGAACCACTACAAATGTTTTAGTTTGCAAAAGAGACTTCTGGATGTGTACAATTATGGTTGATTGCATGACCTGCACAACGAGGAGAGATTAGAGGCAATAAAATATAACCTATTACTGTAGTGTCAAAGACCACGAGGTTTAGAGTGATGCAGGAATGCCAGCCCCATTACTTATTAGCCATGGAACCTTAAGCAAGTGATTTAACCTTTGTACCTCAGTTTTCTTAACTGTAAAATCGAACTTAATATTTTGCACAGGAAATGGCACACAATAAATAGCTAATGAATGGTAACTATCATTGCTACATCGTTCATTCTGCTCAACATTTCATGAGCCATTTCATTTTGAAGACACTTCACAGCTTTAACTCTGAAGAAATAACTTTTATAATGTTCTTCCTTTATTTTCCACTGTCTGATGTCCTATTGCATTGCTCTGTGTTTCATCTTTCCTTTCATATTTTCCACTTATTTGCATTTTGTTCTTTGCGCTGAAAATTTCTTCAAATTTTATCCCACAGTCTTTTTAT
>NW_016902320.1:0-782 GCF_001698545.2 Rhinopithecus bieti | reverse complement strand
ATTGAGGATTTTCACATCGATGTTCGTCAGTGATATTGGCCTGAAATTTTTTATTGTTGTTGTGTGTCTGCCAGGTTTTGGTATCAGGATGGTGCTGGTTTCATAAAATTAGTTAGGGAGAAGTCCCTCTTTTCTATTGTTTGGAATACTTTCAGAAGGAATGGTACCAGCTCCTCTTTGTACCTCTGCTAGAATTTGACTGTGAATCCATCTGGGCCTGGACTCTTTTTTTGGTTGGTAGGCTATTAATTACTCCCTCAAGTTCAGAACTTGTTATTGGGCTATTCAGGGATTTGACTTCTTCCTGGTTTAGTCTTCGGAGGGTGTATGTGTCCAGGAATTTATCCATTTCTTCTAGATTTCCTAGTTTATTTGCATAGAAGTGTTTATAGTATTCTCTGATGGTAGTTTGTATTTCTGTGGCATCAGTGGTGATATCCCCGTTGTCATTTTTTATTGTGTCTATTTTATTCTTCTCTTTTCTTCTTCATGAGTCTGACTTGCTTTCTATCTATTTTGTTAACCTTTTCACAAAACCAGCTCCTGGATTCGTTGATTTTTTTGAAGGGTTTTCGTGTCTCTGTCTCCTTCAGTTCTGCTCTGATCATAGTTATTTCTTGTCTTCAGCTAGCTTTTGAATTTGTTTGCTCTTGCTTCTGTACTTCTTTTAATTGTGATGTTAGGGTGTTGATTTTAGATCTTTCTCGCTTTCTCCTTTGGGTATTTCATGCTATAAATTTCCTTCTAAACACTGCTTTAGCTGTTTCCCAGTGATTCTGGTA
>NW_016902319.1:0-1588 GCF_001698545.2 Rhinopithecus bieti | reverse complement strand
AAACCAAACCAAACCAAAATCACAAAAGCATGTCCCCTATCAGTGAAAAAAGAAAAGAGTTAAGAGTATACCTCCAATAAGGACATATTCTTTCTTTTTTTTTTTTTTTTTTTTTTTTTTTTTTTTGAGATGGAGTCTTGCTCTTGTTAGCCAGGCTGGAGTGCAATGGCAATATCTCAGCTCACTGCAACCTTTGCCTCCCAGGCTCAAGTGATTCTCCTGCCTCAACCTCCCCAGTAGCTGGGACTACAGGTGCCCACCATGATGCCCAGCTACTTTTGAATTTTAGTAGAGATAGGGTTTCACCGTGCTGGCCAGGGTGGCCTCGAACTCCTGACCTCAAATGATCCACCTGCCTCAGCCTCCCAAAGTGCTGAGATTACAGGTGCAAGCCACTGCACCTGGCCCTAGTTCTTATTTTTTGTGAAAATAAAGATAAATACAAGATCCAGTCTAATGTTTTCTTCCCACATCCCACTGACAAATGACTAATTGGCCCCTCTCACCCCAAGCTTCTGGGGCTTCTGGGGCAGGTGGAGTTGGTGGCCATCCTGCAGGCTGCTGGGGATCTGAGAAGAACTGGATTTGAGATTCTTCCGCCAGTGGCCTGGGCCTACCTAGCAGGGGAGGGTCGTGGGCTGTAGCACCTCCCACAGCGCAGCCAGGCCTCCACTCCTTGAGCAGGGGAGGGGGGTGAAGTTGAGCTGGGATTAGCAGGAGTCGGGAGGGAGGCTCCTAGACCTGCAGAGAAAGGGGTGCGGTAGGCAAAGGCACCATGCCTCTGCAGGATGAAACCCTCCGAGAGGTGTGGGCCTCTGACAGGTCTGGAAGGCTCCCATTTCGTGGTACCTGAACCCTGGGTGGCCTAGATGGAGGAGCTAGGTGGGATGAGGAGGGAAGGGGAAGGGAGACAGGCTGATCCCTTTGCTACCCTCAGTGGGCATGAAGAAGAAAGCCTGAGCCCGGAGATCCCGCGGCAACCCAAGCAGGTATGCCACCCCACTTGGAAAGGAAGCAGAAAGATGTCCCCACTGTGCGTAAACCCACGCAGGGTAGGGGTCTAGGGGTGGGACAGGCCCCCCTCAGCAGGGTCTGGGGATTTGGGGGGAGAGAGGGCTGTTTGGGGCTTGGGGTTTCCAGGAGAGGAATTGGGACTTTGGAGCATTGGATATGGCCACGATGCATGGAAGGAGTCATCCTTCCTCACTCCAAGAAGGGGCTGCAGTTCCCCCCGGATAATCTGCAGTTATTTCTGGCGGCTCAAGGGATTAGAGGGGATGGGCAGGCCTCAGCGCCCCCCTTTCCTTCCTCGCCCTCCTCTTGACCCCGTTCCGCAGCGACCCACCCCGGCACAGAAGCTAAGGAAGAAGAGGACGGAGGCCCCGAATCCCCTGCCCCACGGGATCCAAGCCCCGGAAGCCCGGAGGTGGGCAGGGTGCAGAGCCTTGGTGGACCCCAGGGTGTGGGCTGCGGAAGGGAGGGGCCTGAGGGCCGGCGCGGATGTTGCCCAGCCCTGGAACAGGGGAGGGGGGCGGGGAGTGATGAGGGGTATTGGGGTTGGGGTTGGGATAGAAGGGGGTAGGGGTGG
>NW_016902318.1:0-383 GCF_001698545.2 Rhinopithecus bieti | reverse complement strand
TATTTCTGAGGACTCTGTTCTGTTCCATTGGTCTATATCTCTGTTTTGGTACCAGAGGTAATAGAATTCTTGAAAACAATGAAATGCTAAATGCAATCTGAAGGCCTACCATGTGTAAGTCTTTGTTAGGACATGGTTTTGCCTGCCATATTCTCTACATTTAAATGAGGTCTGACCTTGGAAGCAGTCTGGAGGATATTTACTAAATTCAGTGATGCTTTTACTGCAAACAGCATTTCTGGAATCTTACAAAAGCCCATTTACAAAGAACATACTTACTCCTAATTTCTTTTAACTTAGAAAATATTACTCTTATCCTTTAATTTGATTGCTGAGAAAATTATTTTTTAAATAACTAGAAATCAGGTCTTTAAAATGAATCA
>NW_016902317.1:0-208 GCF_001698545.2 Rhinopithecus bieti | reverse complement strand
TCTTCCTATATATATCTCTCTCCATATATATATATATATATGTGTGTGTATATATATATATATGTGTGTGTGTGTGTGTGTGTGTGTGTATATATATATATATATATATATCTCCCTCCCTGCTTCATTTAGACAGAGAGATAGCGGTTTGTTTTTTTTTTTTTATGATAGAGCATTTAAGTTTTATTGTTGCCCAGTTTACCTTTTC
>NW_016902316.1:0-382 GCF_001698545.2 Rhinopithecus bieti | reverse complement strand
ATAGACATATATAGAAAGCTGAAACTGGATCCATTCCTTACACCTTATACAAAATTAATTCAAGATGGATTAGAGACTTAAATGTTAGACCTAAAACCATAAAACCCTAGAAGAAAACCTAGGAAATACCATTCAGGACACATGCATGGGCAAGGACTTCATGACTAAAACACCAAAAGCAATGGCAACAAAACCCAAAATTGACAAACGGGATCTAATTAAACTAAAGAGCTTCTGCGCAGCAAAAGAAACTGCCATCAGAGTGAACAGACAACCTACAGAATGGGAGAAAATTATTGCAATATACTCATCTGACAAAGGGTTAATATCTAGAACCTACAAAGAACTCAAAACAAATTTATAAGAAAAAACCCCATCAAAA
>NW_016902315.1:0-1321 GCF_001698545.2 Rhinopithecus bieti | reverse complement strand
CACAGAGACACACATTCACAGAGACACACACCAACACACACAGAAACATACACTCAGACACCCACACACACTCACTGAGACACAGAGACACACACACACACTCTCGCACACAGAGACACGCAAACACATACATTCACACAGAGAGACACCCACAGACATACACACACACACAGAGACACACTCAGATACACAGAGACACAGACACACACACTCAGACACACACAGACACATACACTCATACAGAGAGACACCCACAGACACACGGAGAGACACACAGACACACTCACACACACTCAGACACACAGAGACACAGACACACACACTCAGACACACACAGACACACTCATACAGAGAGACACCCACAGACACACGGAGAGACACACAGACATACTCACAGATACACTCACAGAGGCCCACACAGACACAGACACACACAGAGACATACTACAGAAACCCACTTACAAAACACACAGAGCCTGGCACAGCGACGCTCAGCAGGGCATGCGCACAGCAGCCAGAGCCTCACCTCCTTCTGAGACCCAAGCCTTGCCCTGTGAAAGCTGCTCCTCACCCAAGGCCCAGCCAGGACGGTGCTGATGCTCTGGGGCAGCCAGGTTTCCCTTACTCTTGGCCCAGGTGGACTTGAGTGGAAGGTTCTGGGGCCCTAAATGGCTTAGCCAAGGGGATGGGTGGTCTCTCCTCTTAGAGACGTTAAACCACCTCCCTTCCCCGTCCACCTGTGTGCCTGAACTGTCATTCATTCATTCATTCAACAAACATAATGTGCTATGCCGGGCACTGGGATGTGAACAGGATAGAATTGGGGCCCAGGGGGGTGGGCCTGAGGAGGCAGAAAGGCAAACCTATCATGTTGCCAGGGAAAGGTGAGGCCGGTTCCCCAGTCCACCTGGGGCGCCCTCAACAGACTCTTAAAAGGAAACAGCCAAGTCTTAGGGCCCTGCCTGGGGAGCTTCCTGGCCCACGGAAGACAGTGGAACACAGCCTTCTTTCCTTCTCCCTCAGCCCTGCTCCACCTCCTCTCCAGGGTGGTCTTCCAGCCGGGTTGACAGCGCTGGGTTGACCACTTGTCTCCACGGACATCTGAACCCTATACCCTCCCACAAGACCCCACCTTTAAGCTTTCCTCTCTGTCAACTTGCCCAGCAATTCTTAGGGCCCCAGAGGCACCTCTCCCTGCCTCAGCCAGACCCCAGGGGACTGTGCAAGCCCCATGGTCCTGTTACACATATGAGCCAGAGGTAGGATGCAGTTAGGCAGGGACCAGAACAGAAGAATAGAAACCAAGGATTACCTCCCCTCA
>NW_016902314.1:0-781 GCF_001698545.2 Rhinopithecus bieti | reverse complement strand
TATTTAGAATAGTTAACTCTTCTTGTTGAATTGATACCTTTACCATTATGTAATGGCCTTCTTTGTTTCTTTTGATCTCTGTTGGTTTAAAGTCTGTTTTATCAGAGACTAGGATTGCAACCCTTGCTTCTTTTTTCTTTCCATTTGCTTGGCAAATATTCCTCCATTCCTTTATTTTGAGCCTATATGTGTCTTTTCACATGAGATGGGTCTCTTGAATACACCACACTGATGGGTCTTCACTCTATCCAATCTGCCAGTCTGAGTCTTTAATTGGGGCAGTTAGCCTGTTTACATTTAAGGTTAATATTGTTATGTGTGAATTTGATGCTGTCATTATGATGCTAGCTGGTTATTTTGCCCGTTAGTTGATGCAGTTTCTTCATAGTGTCGATGGTCTTTACAATTTGGTATGTTTTGCAGTGTCTGGTACTGGTTTTCCTTTCCGTGTTTAGTGCAGGCTGGCCTGGTGGTGACAAAATCTCTCAGCATTTGTTTGTCTGTAAATGACTTTATTTCTCCTTCACTTATGAAGGTTAGTTTGGCTGGGTATGAAATTCTGGGTTGCAAATTCTTTTCTTTAAGATTGTTGAATATTGGCCCCACTCTCTTCTGGCTTATAGAGTTTCTGCTGAGAGATCTGCTGTTAGTCTGATGGGCTTCCCTTTGTGGGTAACCTGACCTTTCTCTCTGGCTGCTCTTAACATTTTTTCCTTCGTTCCAACCTTTGTGAATCTGACAATTATGAGTCTTGGGGTTGCTCTTCTTGAGGAGTATCTTT
>NW_016902313.1:0-373 GCF_001698545.2 Rhinopithecus bieti | reverse complement strand
CCCAATCCAAAGGCCATCAGCATCAAAGATCCTAGGTAGATAAATCCACAAAAAATGAGGAATAATCAGTTGACTTGGGTCTGGTTTGGGGCTGTCTATTCTGTTCCACTTATCCAATAGTCTATTAAATCATCAATGCCACATGCTTGTTTATTGAGCTAGCTTTAGTGTAAGTATTCATATCCATTTGTGGAAGTCCTTTAGCTTTATTCTTCTTCAGGCTTATTTCATCTATTCTAGGTTTAGGAAAAGTTTGTTGATTTATTTGCCTTGAATTTGCTTGGAATATGCCTGAAATAATAATAAATGTACTTCTCAAGAACATGAAAGGTCTCTTCCTGTATTTATTTATTGAGAAAGTTCTCACTTTTCA
>NW_016902312.1:0-897 GCF_001698545.2 Rhinopithecus bieti | reverse complement strand
GGGGATAAGGGAGTCAGTAGAAACTGTCCCAGAGGAAACTCAAACATTAGACAAAAGACTCTAAATTGGCTATTTTAAACATTCAAAGAACTAAAGGAAACCACATAAAAGAACTTCAGGAAAATATGAGAATCACCAAATAGTATCAATAAAAGAGAAATAATTTTTTAGAAGGAAGTAAAATTTCTGGAGTTGAAAATATAGTAAAATTCTCTATAGAGGTACTCAGATTTGATCAGGCAGAAGAAAATCACTAAACTTGAAGATAAGTTCACTGAGATTAGTCTAAGAACAAAAAAAGAATGAGGAAAATGAACAGAGGCTTGAAGACCTGTGGGATACCATTAAATGCACCATCAGATACATAGTGGGGTGTCCAGAAGGAGAGGAGAGAGAAATGATGCAGAAAGAAACATAGCCAAAACCTTCCCAAATTTGTTGAAAACTTCCCCAAAATGTGAATTATTCTGCACCTCCAAGAAGCACAACAAACTCCATGTAGGATAAACTCAGAGATCTACACACAGACACATCATAGTCAAAACTGTCAAAAGCCAGAGAATCTTGAAAGCAGTGACAGAAAATGACTCAGTATGTACAAAGGATCCTCATCAGAAACTAGCTGGATTCTCAGTAGAAACCAGAGGCCAGAAAGTGGTGGGAGGACATATTCGAAATGATGAGACAGACTATAAACCAAGAATTCTACATCCAGCAAAACTAGCCTTAAGGATTAAGACATTCCCAGATAAAACTTAAAAGAGGGCTGGGCGTGGTCACTCACACCTCTAATCCCAGAATTTTGGGAGGCCAAGGAGAGAGGATCACTTGAACCCAGGAGTCCGAGACTAGCCTGGGCAACACAAGGAGACCCCTATCTCCACACACACACACACA
>NW_016902311.1:0-383 GCF_001698545.2 Rhinopithecus bieti | reverse complement strand
TTTCCACCTCCCGAAGCCCCGCCTCCTAACACCAACACTTCCGTGTTAGGAGTTCCAAACGCGCGGACCTCTACGCCCTGCCGTGGTGGCACTCAGTGGTCCTGGCCCCTTATCACTGCTCCCAGGCCCAGAGAGGGCATCCCTCCCGGCCTGGCCCTCCTGGCCCTTCTGCCTCTTCTACCCGAGATTCTCTGCTGAGGGTCTCACCTCACTTTCCAGGCGGGCCCAGACCTCTTTGAAAAACAAAAAACCCCGCCACTCTAGCCACTGCTCTCCTACTCTGTACTTTAGTTTTACACGTAGTACTTATAATCATGCAACTTTCTAAAATCTGCAAAATGTGCCAATGTATTTGTTATTATCTGTCTCCCCCGCAAAATGAA
>NW_016902310.1:0-384 GCF_001698545.2 Rhinopithecus bieti | reverse complement strand
TAAACATTCCTGCCTGCCTGCTCTGAAGAGAGCAGAGTATCTGCTAGAACAGTGCTCAAGCTCTGCTCAGGGACAGACTGCCTTTTCAAGTGTGTCCCTGACCCCTGTCCCTTATGACTAAGAGTCACCTGCCAGCAGGGGTCAACAGAAACTTCACACAGGAGAGCTCTGGCTGGAAAAGTCAGCTATCACTGTGGGAAAATCTTCCAATTCTTGCTGTTTCACCATCTCAGATGGTGATACCCAGGCAAACAGCATCTGAAGGAGACCTCCAGCAAACTCCAGCAGACCTACAGAACAGATGCCTGACTTTTAGATGAAAACTAACAAACAGAAAGCAGTCACATCAACATCAACAGAAAGGACACACACACACACACACAA
>NW_016902309.1:0-782 GCF_001698545.2 Rhinopithecus bieti | reverse complement strand
TTGCTTTCCATTTGCTTGATAGACCTTCCTGCATCTGTTTATTTTGAGACTATGTGTGTCTCTGCACGTGAGAATGGTCTCCTGAATACAGCACACTGATGGATCTTGACTCTTTATCCAATTTGCCAGTCTTTGTCTTTTAATTGGGGCATTTAGCCCATTTACGTTTAAGGTTAATATTGTTATGTGTGAATTTGATCCTGTCATTGTGATGTTAGCTGGTTATTTTGCCCATTAATTGATGCAGTTTCTTCCTAGCATTGATGACCTTTACAATTTGGCATGTTTTGCAGTGGCTTGTACCAACTGTTCCTTTCCATGTTTAGTGCTACCTTAGGAGCTCTTATAAAGCAGGCCTGGTTGTGACAAAATCTCTCGGCGTTTTCTTGTCTGTAAAGGATTTTATTTCGCCTTCACTTATGAAGCTTAGTTTGGCTGGATATGAAATTCTGGGTTGAAAAGTCTTTTCTTTAAGAATGTTGAATAATGGCCCCACTCTTCTGGCTTGTAGAGTTTCTGTTGAGAGATCTATTAGTCTGATGGGTAACCTGACCTTTCTCTCTGGCTGCCCTTAATATTTTTTGCTTCATTTCCACCTTGGTGAATCTGATAATGTGTCTTGGGGTTGTTCTTCTAGAGGAGTATCTTTGTGGTGTTCTCTGTATTTCCTGAATTTGAATGTTGGCCTGCCTTGGTAGGCTGAGGAAGTTCTCCTGAGTAATATCCTGAAGAGTATTTTCCAGCTTGGTTCCATTCTCCCCATCACTTTCAGGTATGCCAAT
>NW_016902307.1:0-1386 GCF_001698545.2 Rhinopithecus bieti | reverse complement strand
TAAAAGAATCATGTAACACATCAAAAGCTTCTGTCTAGTTTTATATGCGGATATTTCCTTTTAAACCATAGGCTTCAATGTGCTGCCAAATATCCCTTCTCAGACACCATAAAACAGTGATGCCAAAGTGCTCCCTCAACGGAAACGTTTAGCTCTTTGAGATGAATGCCCAAATCACAGAGTATTTTTTCTGAAACCTCCTCTCCAGTTTTCACCTGGAGAATTTTCTTTTGCACCTTAGGCCTCTATGTGCTCGAAAATATCCCATTACAGATTCAACAAAACAGTGTTACCAAACTGCTCAATGAAAAGAAAGATTCAACTCTGTGAGATGAACCCACCCAACTCAAAACGGTCTCTCAGAAAGCTTCTTTCTAGTTTTATCTGAGGGTATTACCTTTTCACCATAGGCTTCTCTGTGAACTGAATATCCCTTTGTAGATTCCTCAGAATCAGGGTTAACAAACTGCTCCATGAAAAAAGTAGTTACCTTTGGGAGACGAATTCACCCATCACAAATAAATTTCTCAGAAAACTCCTTTCTAGCTTTCATCTGTGCAGCATATTTACTTTTCCACTATCAGCCTCAATGTGTTCCCAAATATCCCTTCTCAGACACCACAAAACAGTGATGCCAAACTGCTCAATCAACAAAATGGTTTATCTCTCTGAGGTGAATAAACACAACACAAAATAGTTTTCAAAATCCTTCTCTCCAGTTTTATCTGCAGATATTTCCTTTTCACCATCAGCCGCTATGAACTCCCAAATATCCCTTTGCAGATTCCCCAAATACAGTGCTACCAAACTGCTCAATTAAAAGAAAGGTGTAACTCTGTGAGATGAATTCATGAGTCACAAAGGAGTTTCTCATAAAGCTTCTTTCTAGTTTTGTCTGAGGATATTTCTTTTGTCACTGTAGGCCTCCAGACTCTCCCAAATATCCCTTTGAAAATACGAGGAAAGCAGTTTTAGCAAACTGCTCTATGAAAAGAAAAGTGTAACTCAGTGAGATGAACTCACACATAACAAAGCACTTTCTCAGAAAGCTTCTTTCTAGTTTTACCTGAGTATATTTCGTTAGTCACCAAAGGCTATCCCGTCTGATTAAATACAGTGCTACCAAACTGATCCATGAAAAGGATCGTGTATCTCTGTGAGATGAATTAAAACATCACAAAACAGTTTCTCAGAGAGCTTCTTTCTAGTTTTATATGGGGATATTTCCTTTATCACCATAAGCTTCAATGTACTCCTAAATATCCCATTGCAGATTCCAAGAAAACAGTGTTAGCAAACTGATCAATCAAAAGAACAGTATAACTCTGTGAGATGAATTTAGACATCAGAAAGCAGTTTCTGAGAAAGCTTCTTCTAGATTTTATG
>NW_016902306.1:0-382 GCF_001698545.2 Rhinopithecus bieti | reverse complement strand
TCTGTCTCTGCCTATCTCTCCTCCATCTCTCTCTCCCTCTGCCCGTCTCTCCCTCTGTCTCTCTCCCCTCCATCTCTCTCGTCCTCCGTTCCTGTCTCTCCCTCTGTTCCATCACCCCGACCGCTCCCTGTCCTCCCCATCTCGGCGCCTGTCCCTCGCTGCATCTCCTCCTCGGTGTGTCTCTCTATCTCGTCTCCCTGTCTCTGCGTCTCCCGTCTGTGCCTCCCTCTCCTCTCTGTCTCTCCCGGCCCGGGCGCTCAGAGGCCGCCCGGCGGAGCCCGCAGGCGATGCGCGGCGCCGGTGGCCCCGCGGCCCTCGGGGCCCCGCTAAGATGCTGCTGCTGCTGGCGCTGGCCTGCGCCAGCCCGTTCCCGGAGGAGGCG
>NW_016902305.1:0-1631 GCF_001698545.2 Rhinopithecus bieti | reverse complement strand
ATTCTTTTGAGCACTCAACTGGATTTTTTCATCACTTGGTACAAACTTTTTAAGAAAGGTTAACATTATTTTGTTATTTTACAACAAAATTAGTTACCACAATTGTATTTGTGAAAATAATTAGCAAAACATTGAATTTGTTATGGTACTTACAGATAATTTAAGCTCAACTTGATATTTTATTATAGTAGATTGAAACTCCCACAATAAATTTTATTCTATGTATATAGACAAGGACTTCTCTGGGTGCCAGAGAGAAAATTGTGAACAAGATAAACACGATATTGCCCTCACATTGCTTTGCATTTAACAGAGTAACAGAAAACTATGTATTTAGTAACTCTTGGCCTGAAATACAGGAAATTTTCAAAATTGTATTAAATTTAATTGTAGAGTGTCATTTGCTAATTTAGGTTCTGTGCTCCATACTCAAAAGACCTTAACTAAATTGTAGAATCACCTAATGTAGGAGTTAGAGTGTGCACAATGAAATTATCTCTGCAAATTTAATTATCATAAATAAAAGAAAATTATATATTTAGAATAACAATTCTACATGTTCTTTTAATACCATTTATCACTGAGTGCTTACTATTTGATAGACATCCTTAAGAAACATATTCTAACAATAATATTAAATATGCAATCATGTCTCATAGAGGAAAACATAGGAAGTTCTCTTGTCTTCTAGCTGGGAATAGAGGAGAGAGCCAAGTGAATTCATGGAGTACTGATGCTTGATCAAACTTTCTGACTATTCACCAATTTTCATATGCAAATAAGAGCCAAATGTCATTACACATGATGAACATAAAAAATTTCCAGAGGACTTTACATTATTACAAAACTTTATCTACATTATATTCCCTTAAAGTGTATAGCAGATATTACATTTTAGTTTAGGAAAATAAAATAATTTAATATATACCTATTGTGCATGTACAAAATAAAACAAGTGCTTCCATCTGAGGACATAGCACACCACTTTCCAAACCTTAGGGTTTTATTATTGTTTTTTTTTTCCTCTGCTTGTTCTGTTTTCTTCCTGTGTAATGGTCTACAGAACATCAAACACTTTCTCACCCAGTTCTACTTCCTGAAATTATTCTTGCTTTTCAAGAATCCAAGAATATTCCTCTTAATGAAACCTTTTTTGATCAACTTTGTTAAAAAACTCTCTCCGTCCCTTGAATCATACACTCTAGTGCTTTGTTTACATTTATCAAATGAAAATTATTTCATGTTGACATTTAGTAATGTTTAATTTTTTTCTGTGTTACTGGAAGCTGGTTGATGACACAGGCTCTTTTAAGGCGCTTTATTCTGATACAACAGTTTGTTCATCCAGAAACAACTAAAACAGCTATCGTTGCAACCAAACCCTATTACCTACAAGATACTTTACACGTAATAGGTGTAAGAAGATATTCTAAAAGAAAATTCTAAAAGTAAGACACATTTTAGAGCATTCGTGTTGATCAACATAATATTTGAAATATTGTAGACAAACTAGAGTAGATTTAGAAAACAGGAGCACAGTTTAATTCAATTTAATTCATTGAGAAATAAACAGCCTTAATTTGTTTAGATTTAATGAGGTGTGATTTGAAGTGTGACTGTATCACTGAGAA
>NW_016902304.1:0-261 GCF_001698545.2 Rhinopithecus bieti | reverse complement strand
TGCTCACTGCAATCTCCGCCTCCCGGGTTCACACCATTCTCCTGCCTCAGCCTCCCGAGTAGCTGGGACTACAGTCACCCGCCACCGCGCCCGGCTACTTTTTTTTTTTTTGTATTTTAGTAGAGACGGGGTTTCACTGTGTTAGCCAGGATGGTTTCGATCTCCTGAGCTTGTCATCTGCCTGCCTCAGCCTCCCAAAGTGCAGGAATTACAGGTGTGAGCCACCGCGCTCAGCCACTTGTGCACTTTTCCTATCCCTCC
>NW_016902303.1:0-2471 GCF_001698545.2 Rhinopithecus bieti | reverse complement strand
ATTAGAATTCCTAATTAGGGTATTATAAATTTTTCATTTCTGTAGCTACTAAAGTAATTCTTATAAGCAGAAGATATTTCTACTTCTGTAGAAGAGAAATTTTGCTGCCAGAGAGAGGAAAAGAAAAAGAAATTTACCTGTTTTAGGAGGGCATTTTGCTCTAACAATATTATTAGTATTCCCAGATTCCCAAGATTCACAGTGATTTTTATTCCAAACACATTTTATCCCTGGACCAGCATTTTACAAAGTTCTTCATCTCTGAAAGCCTTGCAATTTGGCGGCTTGTATACAAGGATATCATTAAGGAGTACACTAGAAAATCCCCAAATATATACATGGACCTATTAAAACAAAATAAGAATCTTAAAGAAACACTGTTAAAAGTCTCTATCTAATGATTAGTTATAAAATAAGCATAGATTTAAAATACATTTTATACTATTTTAAGTACTTCTGTTAGTACTGTTCTTTAAGATCATATTTCTAGCATACAATATGATATAAAACACCAGAGGAAGTACTATATAATTCCTTGAAGACTTTCCAGACAAAATATGAAATATTCTATAAATCTTAATATATTAAGAAAACACTAAGTCTTCAAAACATGTTTTATTGTTAATACAAGAAAGGAAAAAAAACAAGGATTATATACAACATCCCTTTGTCAGAAAATAAGTGTTGTTTTAATAAGGTAGTAAATAATATTTTTTTAAAAGATAATAGCTGTACATAGACAAGACACACTTTAGAACTGCTATTTAGAATTATAATTTTCAATATAGACATAGAATTCTGAAATTAGATACAGAGTTCTTCTTATGGTGTTTCATTCTTTTAAAATAAGAAAACTAAGAGCAAAATAATCAAAAGATTTTTTAAATTTCAGTCTGGAAAGAGATGCCTAGACAATACTAAATTAATTCTAACCAGTGCCAAGAAAGGTTGAGATGCCCTTAAAACAGTATATTTTCATGTCAAAATATCATTAACATAATAAATTGAATCAGCCAAAAAAGGCTTCCAAAATGTATTTTATTATTTAAAAGGTAAAATAAAATCAACCAGAGAACCCGAGAGGTTTTATGTTTCACAGTTTTCATTTATTACTGTTTGGACTGCCAATTGATATCAATTACACAGCTTCATTGTGGTCAAGTCATTTTGTGGCAATAATGGAGAATTTTATATATTTAGGATAAGGTGGTAATAAAATGAGCTTATAAAAGGTCATTCTGATTTACAAATGTTAAGCTACTAAATGAGCTAGCAGATTGTTACCTGTCACTGGATTCCAAATTACCAAAATTTTGAGATAGAAATACAAAATTATATTAACTTAAATGGGGAAGGCAATGTAATGACCATCGAGTCCAATTTCTTAATGGATATAAGGATTGTAAGGTCCAGAGAGGTTAAGAGACTTGTCAAAAAATCACCCATTCCGTAAATGACAGAACTAAAATGAGAATCTAATTCTTCTCACTTTCCTTGTTCTCCTTGATAGAAATATGGGGCTAGCCTCTCTATCATTTCAGTTCCATCTTTTAAAAGAAGAGTCATTCCTTATCTGATCTCTGGAAAAGAAAAGAAGGCAGAATGACATAGAAGGGTATCTGATGTTTTATCTCAGCACCTTTCTTTTACCTACTCCCATGTCCCTTAAATATATTAAACAAGAAAGGAAAAAAAATATGATTAACAAATCAAAATGTATTCTATAGTAGAGCAGAGATGCATAAAATCCAATACCACTAAGTACCAATGATAATTTTCAAAAGAATACCAGAATATGAGGATAGTATGACTGATATCGGTGACCCTCTAAAATTGGAAATGTGCTTCTTTTACCCATTAATGACTACTGCAGAGTGTCCAAATCTGTTGACGTCTCTGTGAAGATTTGGTTTTGGTAGTATTTTCCATTCATCACAAGCTAGAAGAAAGAGAACAGAAAACCAAAAAATGAAATAAAATAATAAACTAAGACAAATAACATAAAACATCATTGGCTACATTAAAGATATACTACGCACAAGCAGGAAGCCAAAAAAAAAAAAAATTCTCACTAATTTTCCATGACCTTCAATTTAGCATAATTACTCAACTAGCACTATTCCTTAAATAAAATAACTCTTGCCAAGAATTCCCATAAATAATTTTAAGCATGTGAGAATAAGAAAATGAAAAGAATGAACATAGAGGTATTTTATATTGGAAGATAATTTCAAAGACATATCTTTATTAAATATACCAGGTAAAACTTATGAATGTCAGTATAGGGCATACCTATTTGAAAGTTAAATACTGAATCAAATATTACATGTATGCATACAAAAGTAAATGGCATATACAATGTCCGCTGAAAGAATACCTAAAATATAATCATCAGGATAAAACATTTAAATCACTTTAATGATTTGATATTTCAAAAGAAAAGCTTTTTTATGTAGAAGGGAATTATTTTA
>NW_016902302.1:0-381 GCF_001698545.2 Rhinopithecus bieti | reverse complement strand
TTCCCATCAAGCTACCAGTGACTTTCTTCATAGAATTAGAAAAAACTACTTTAAATTTCATATGGAACCAAAAAAGAGCCTGTATAGCCAAGACAATCCTAAGCAAAAGAACAAAGCTGGAGGCATCATGCTACCTGACTTCAAACTATACTATGAGGCTACAGTAACCAAAACAGCATGGTGCTGGTATGAAAACAGATTTAGAGTAATGGAACACAACAGAGGTCTCAGAAATAATGCCACACATCTACAATCACCTGATCTTTGACAAACCTGAGAAAACAAGCAACGGGGAAAGGATTCCCTATTTAATAAATGGTATTGGGAAAAGTGGCCAGCCATATGCAGAAAACTGAAACTGGGCCCCTTCCTTACAACTTA
>NW_016902301.1:0-382 GCF_001698545.2 Rhinopithecus bieti | reverse complement strand
AATAGCTACATCTTGAATTATTTAGTAAAATTACTGTAACTTCTAATCTTGTGGGTTTCAGCAGTTGAGTCCACAGGCAGTAAGGAGGTTTGTTTTGGGAAAGGACTGTTATCGTATTTGTTTCAAAGCTAAACTAAGTTTCTCCCAAAGTCCAAGAATGAACAAGGACAGCTTGGAAGTTAGAAGCAAGATGGAGTAAGTTAGGTCATATCTTTTCACTGTCTCAGTGAGAATTTTGCAATGGTGAGTTTTATAACTTTACATCATGACTATTGCAATTTTCATAAACAATCTAGGTAAACCAATAAAATAAAATATGTAGGCAAATGTAATGGGATAAATACTCATCGAGAAACTTGTCATAATTTAGACTCTAAAGTTA
>NW_016902300.1:0-724 GCF_001698545.2 Rhinopithecus bieti | reverse complement strand
TGTAGCAGGACAAGCCACAGACAAAACTCCTCAGATACTGGGTTAAAAAAGGAAGGAGCTTTATTCGGCTGGGAGCTTCAGCAGACTTGTGTCTCAAAAGCCGAGCTCCCTGAGTGAGCAATTCCTGTCCCTTTTAAAGGCTTACAACTCTCAGGGGGGCCATGTGAGAGGGTCGTGATTGATTGAGTAAGCAGGGGTACATGACTGGGGTTTGCCTGCACTGGTAATTAGAATGGAACAGAACAGGACAGGACAGGGATTTGCACAATCCTTTTCCACACAATGTCTGGAATCTACAGATAACACAAGCAGTTAGGTCAGGGGTTGATTTTAACTAACAGGCCCAGGGCACACGCCGGGCTATCTGCCTGTGAATTTTATTTCTGCCTTTTAGTTTTACTTCTTCTTTCTTTGGAGGCAGAAATTGGGCATAAGACAGTATGAGGGATGGTTTCCTCCCTTATGGACAGCATTTGATTGTCCTGCCCAGACTCAAGCAGCAACTGGGGATTAGTCTATGCAGAGGATAAGACAAGGAACTTCAGGACCAGAGAACATCAGGCATAGTTGAGGTTAGAAGTATCGTGTGAAAACTAGTGGATTAAGTGAACATTTATAGACAAAATTTGAGATGCCGCATCTCCCAGATTTCTTGTTCCACTCAGCTCCTGTAGCAATGGCAGTCAGACTTGTGCCCTTCAGGCAGGTTATTGGATAGTCCTTC
>NW_016902299.1:0-318 GCF_001698545.2 Rhinopithecus bieti | reverse complement strand
TCTGTGGATGTTTACATTAAAGGTTCCCCAAGGGAATAGGCTAGTCATGTCACCACATTACCACGTTACCCACACTTGACAAAATCCAGCTACTCCCATAGAGTTTCCAGTCAGCTTTTCAATACATTATATTTAAGGATGAACAGACAAACCAAAGAGAGCAATTTTCCGAGGAAATCCTCCAGACTGAAAGATGGAGGTCAAACAAAACAAAACAAAACAAACAAACAAACAGAAATAGCAGTGTGGGAGGACAAACGGAATTTGTAAGGACAAGATAATTTTAAAGAATAAAATTTCACTCTGATGCTAGTTTCT
>NW_016902298.1:0-723 GCF_001698545.2 Rhinopithecus bieti | reverse complement strand
TAGTTTAACCAGTTAGTCTGTTTTCAGTTTTCTTTCCTTATGTCATCTGTGAACATCTTGAGCTGTAAGCTATTAAGTACATGCTTCCCTCAGGGCCCTCTGATCCCTTCTGGACTAATGTTGAAAGATGGGCTGGATTGGTATGGAACTGTTGGGGTGGCCACACCCAACACCAGGCCGCAGGGGCTATGAAGTCCGGTGGAGTCAATGGAATGAGAAAAGACAAGTTAAGGATGCATAAGGTGGGTCCAGGGGCCAATGCTAGTATGGAGGCTGCAAAAGACCCGAGCTCTGGAAGCCCACACTAGTTATTGGTGGTCAAACAAAGAAGCAGGTAGTGAGGCTGTGGGGTTGAAAGGAAGTGGTGCATCCAGCACATGATCTACAGGTGTGTGGTTTAGCATTTATATGGAACATGTTCTGCTACTTGGGATCACGAGGAACATGTTCCTCTAGTTTAAGATACAATTGTTTTATGAGCCTGGAAGGGCTAAAAGCAAGGAACCAGCAAGTCTAGGCACATTCCAGAGGCCATGAGGGGTTTTATGCCCTGTGCCCTGGATTCCATCCAAGCCACGAGGGGTTTGTGGGGAAAAGAAAGAGAGACACTGTTACTATGTCTATGTAGAAAGAAGTAGACATAAACTCCATTTTGTTCTGTACTAAGAACAATTATTCTGCCTTGAGATGCTGTTAATCTGTAATCCTAGCCCCAACCCTGTG
>NW_016902297.1:0-228 GCF_001698545.2 Rhinopithecus bieti | reverse complement strand
TTACTAAGATTAAGGAATAGGGAGTGGGAAGAGATAATTACAGAAGGAGAAATAAGACAGCCAGAGGAGTGGAGAAATTACCCAAGTTTAGAGAGTAGCTTCCCAAATGTGAACAATAATTCCACTGAGAAAACACATGTACTTGTGCACTTTTCTTTTCTTTTCTTTTCTTTTTTTGAGACCTTGTCCTGCTCTGTCACCCAGGATGGAGTGCAGTGGCAGGATGTC
>NW_016902296.1:0-719 GCF_001698545.2 Rhinopithecus bieti | reverse complement strand
TCAACCCCGGCCAATTCTTTTAATTTGTTAAATGACTTTTATAATCAATATGCAAGTAAACTTACAACTAACCAAAAGACAACAATGCAGTTAAAATGAACCAAATATCAGGAGAGGCATCTCATCAAAATTATATAAAATTGTTAAATATGGATTTTTTATTAAGAACATGTGCATTTAAATAAAATTAGATACCATTACTCGCCTATTAGCATGGTTGAAACTCTCAATTCTCATGATGATAAACGGCAATATGAATGTGGAAAACAAGAAATATCATGCATTGATGGTAGGAATTCCAATGTCGCATGCACAAAATGAGATTTTTTGGCATTTTAAAATAGAGATAAAACAGAGTTAAAATGTGAACTTGTGTTTGGGTTCCAAAATATTTACAACATTGATTCAGAAATTGATGTTTACAAAGATCGATTCAGAGAAAGTTCTGTATCAGATTTCTTAATTTGATTCATTCTACAATCCCTGAAATTTGCTTACAGAATAAATGTTGTATGAAACATCTCTCAAATTACTAAAATCCCCTCCACTCAAGCCCTTGTCCAAGGTTCTGTCACATCCAGCGCATAACATAGCTGGTAAAGGTGTGTCTGGAAGCCTTCCAGGAGACCTTCACTGAGGACCCAGGCTTCTTCACCTCAGCCCCAGACTGCACCAGCTGCACCTGGGAGTGGGCACCTGTGGGGAGGACACAGGAGTGG
>NW_016902295.1:0-719 GCF_001698545.2 Rhinopithecus bieti | reverse complement strand
GCTGAGGCTTAAGTAGGTAAACAAAGCCTCGGGGAAGCTCGAACTGGGTGGAGCCCATGGCAGCTCAAGGAGGCCTGCCTCTCTATGTAGAGTCTACCTCAGGGGACAGGGCGTAGTTAACAAAAGCAGCAGAAACCTCTGCAGATGTTAATGAACTGTCTGACAGCTTTGAAGAGAGCAGTGGATCTCCCAGCATGGAAGTTGAGATCTGAAAATGGACAGACTGCCTGCTCAAGTGGGTCCCTGACCCCTGAGTAGCCTAACTGGGAGACATCCCCACTAGATGCAAACCAACACCTCACACCTCACATGGCGGGGTACACCCCTGAAAAGAAGCTTCCAGAGCAAGAATCAGACAGCAGCCCTCCCTGTTCAGCAATATTCTATCTTCTGTAACCTCTGCTGCTGACACCCAGGCAAAAGGGTCTGGAGTGGACCTCAAGAAATCTCTAACAGAGCTACAGCTGAGGGTCCTGACTGTTAGAAGGAAAACTAACAAACAGAAAGGACACCCACACCAAAATTGCATCAGTACGTCACCATCATCAAAGACCAAGGGCAGATAAAACCAAAAGATGGGGAAAAGCTGGGCAGAAAAGTGGGAAATTCAAAAAATCAGAGCACATCTCCCCTCCAAAGCAATGCAGCTCATCACCAGCAATGAATCAAAGTTGGATGGAGAATGACTTTGATGAGTTGAGAGGAGAAGCCTTCAGTTG
>NW_016902294.1:0-271 GCF_001698545.2 Rhinopithecus bieti | reverse complement strand
TGAGAGCTTCGTCCGAGAGGGGCACCCACCTGTGTGAGGTGCCTGTCAGTCCCTACTGGGAGGTGTCTCCCAGTTAGGCTACACAGGAGTTAAGGACCCACTTGAGGAGGCAGTCTGTCTGTTCTCAGAGCTCAAACACCATGCTAGGAGAACCACTGCTCTCTTCAGAGCTGTCAGACAGGGATGTTTAAGTCTGCAGAAGTTGTCTCCTGCCTTTTGTTCAGTTATGCCTTTCCCACAGAGGTGGAGTCTATGGAGGCAGTAGGCCTTG
>NW_016902293.1:0-383 GCF_001698545.2 Rhinopithecus bieti | reverse complement strand
TTCATAAACCACTAGGTGTGATGCCGGGCCCAAAGTAAGTGTGCCATCAATGGTTGCTGATGTTACTTTAAAATTCTTTCTTTGGCTTCAACTGTTTTTTTTTTTTTTTTTTTAAACTTCCTTCTTATCATTCTCCCCTTCCTCTATGTCCCAATTGCCACTTGCTAAATCCTTGCTATTCTCCAGCTTCAAGGATCATCTGCCGGCCTGGAACTGATGGGTCCTCTCTTTGAATGATTGTTGCACCATCAAATTAAAAGTTCTTGCTCCCTTTTTGATGCATTGTAACTCCTCCAGGAATCTAAGTCTAAACTTTTACAATTGTTTGACTGTTTTTTTTTTTTTGTTGTTGTTGTTGTTGTTTTAATCACATGCTTATTTAC
>NW_016902291.1:0-704 GCF_001698545.2 Rhinopithecus bieti | reverse complement strand
AAAAATAAAATTAAACAATATAATCAAATGAAGAAGCACGTTTTCATCTAAGAATTGAAATAAGAACGAAAGCAGCCATGGAATTTAATTATTAATGAAAATATATGAATGAAATCATATCATGGTAGCCAGAGTAAGCCTATCAAAAGTCATAAAGACAAACAAAGATTACACTCAGTTACAGAAACATTCTAAGAACTGTTGTAACCTGTAAGTAAACAGCATGGACTCTACATGCCAGGGGTTGGCAAACTTTTCTGTAAAGGTCCAGATAGTAAATATTTAAAGCTTTGCAGGCCATGAGGCCTCTGTCTAGTCAGCTCTGCCATTGAGGGTCAAAAGCAGCCACAGACAATATGTAAATCAATGAATGTGGCAATGTTTCAATGGAATTTTATTTACGGATACTGAAATGTGAATTTCACAAGATTTTCATACAGAAAATATGTATTTCTTTCAATCACATAAAACATTAAAACACACACACACTATTAGCTCTCAGGCTGAAAAAAAAAATAAGCAGTGGACTGGATTTGGCCTGTGGACCACAGTTTCTAGCCCCTTCACCACACATCTGTAACACTGACACAGGTCACTATCGCCAGAAGCAAAACTCTGAAAACTAACAGTCCTGACCCATGGGAAAGGATTCATTGTGGTCAAAGTAATTATTAGATCATAACTGCCCCAAAATAGGAAAGATC
>NW_016902290.1:0-724 GCF_001698545.2 Rhinopithecus bieti | reverse complement strand
CATCATGAAGTTCTCGTGTCATGGTTTTCAGCTCCATCAGGTAATTGAAGCTCTTCTCTACACTGTTTATTCTAGTTAGCCTTTCACCTGATCTTTTTTCAAGGTTTTAGCCTCCTTGCAATGGATTCGAACATCCTCCTTTAGCTCGGAGAAGTTTATTATTGCCAGCCTTCTGAAGCCCACTTCTGTCAACTCATCCAAGTCATTCTCCATCCAGCTTTGTTCCATTGATGGCAGGGAGCTGCAATCCTTTGGAGGAGAAGAGGCACTCTGGTTTTAGAAGTTTCAGCTTTTCTGCTCTGATTTCTCCCCATCTTTGTGGTTTTATCTTCCTTTGGTCTTTGATGTTGGTGACCTACAGATGAGGTTTTGATGTAGATGAACTGTTTGTTGATGTTGATACTATTCCTTTCTGTTTGTTAGTTTTCCTTCTAACAGTCAGGTCTCTCAGTTGCAGGTTTGTTGGAGTTTGCTGGAGGTCCACTCCAGACCTGTTTGCAGAACAGCAAATATTGCTGCCTGAAGCTTCCTCTGGAAGCTTCATCCCAGAGGGGCAGCTGCCTGTATGAGGTGTCTGTCAGCCCCTACTGGGAGATGTCTCCCAGTTAGGCTATGCAGGGGTCAGGGACCCACTTGAGGAGGCAGTCTGTCCATTGTCAGAGCTCAAATGCTGTGCTGGGAGAACTACTGCTCTCTTCAGAGCTGTCAGACAAGGACGTTTAAG
>NW_016902289.1:0-583 GCF_001698545.2 Rhinopithecus bieti | reverse complement strand
TATACAATCATGACATCTGAAAACAAAGACAATTTGACTTCCTCTTTTCCTATCTGAATACCCTTTATGTCTTTCTCTTGACTGATTGCCCTGGTCAGAACTTCCAATACTATGTTGAATAGGAATGGTGAGAGAGGGCATCCTTGTCTTGTGCCGGTTTTCAAAAGGAATACTTCCAGCTTTTGCCCATTCCGTATGATATTGGCTGTGGGTTTGTCATAAATAGCTCTTATTATTTTGAGATATGTTCCATCAATACCTAGTTTATTGAGAGTTTTAGCATGAAGGGGCATTGAATTTTATTGAAGGCCTTTTCTGCATCTATTTAGATTATCATGTGGTTTTGTCATTTGTTCTCTCTATGTGTTGATTGTGTTTATTGATTTGCATACATTGAACCAGGCTTGCATTCCAGAGATGAAGCCCACCTGATCGTGGTGGATAAGCTTTTGACGTGCTGCTGGATTCTGTTTGCCAGTTTTGTTGAGGATTTTCACATAGATGTTCATCAGGCATATTGACCTGAAATTTCCTTTTTTTATTGTGTCTCTGCCTTGTTTTGGAATTAGGATGATGCTGGCCT
>NW_016902288.1:0-1021 GCF_001698545.2 Rhinopithecus bieti | reverse complement strand
GGGGTGGGGTGGGGCACATTCCAGGAGGAGGGGACACCATGTGCCAAGGCCCTGAGGTTCCGGGAAGTCTGGTCTGTCCAAGGCCAGCAGAAAGGCCGTGACCGAGTGGACACAGGGGTGGGTGGTGGGAGGTGTGACTGGAGGGGGGCAGGGACCCGTGGGAGTTTGGATGCCATCCTGACGGCAGCCAAGTGCAGCCTCTGTGGTGTGATGGGTCTGATCTTTCTCTTTGGACGTCCCCATGGGAGCGCCTCCTTGTCTAGGGCTGACCCTTTCCTCCCCATTCCCACCATGGCCTGTTTCACAGGCAAGAACCTGCGTGGGAGGGGAGACCTCTGTTTTAGGGCCTTGGCCACACCTCAGGAGAAAATCTGTGAAGACTGATTTTCAGGAAATGCCTGGCTGGGAACTCTGCCGTGGGAAGCGGGCGTCTGAGAGCCAGGTCAGCAATGCTGTCTGGTACTCGCGACTGAACTGGAGGCAGGGCAGCCAGGAGAAGCCCCAGGACCCTCCTGATTCATGCGGGCCTATGCAGGGACCCACCAAGGGGTCAGAATGAAGGCATCTGGCTTTGGGAGCATCCAGTGGGAAATGCCCAGGCTGGGAAGCGCAGATTTTACTGTAGGTTTTCATGAGGAACCTGGGGTCACTCAGGCATCTCTCTGCAAACAGCTGCCTGCCCATGGTGAACATCTAGGGACCGGGTCCCGCGGCTTCTCCTGGCTGCCCTGCCTCCGGTTCAGTCCCAAGAACAAGATGGTGTCGCTGACCTTGCTCTCAGACCCCTGCTTCCCACGGCAGAGTTCCAGGCCTGCCTGCAAAGTGCTAACCACACTGTTGGAATTCCTCAGGGGTGAGCACGAGCCTCTCCGTTTCATCTGTGCCTGTTGTGGATGCATTAACTATTTCATGAAGTAATACAAGTAGCATTTGGAGTAAAAAAAATTAACTAAAATAGGTGAAACAATGAAATTCAGTGGCAAGGATGCTCATGAATAATTAAGAGGCCGACACAGGACCC
>NW_016902287.1:0-585 GCF_001698545.2 Rhinopithecus bieti | reverse complement strand
GCAGGCTTCTTGGAAGGACTCACCCTCCCCATCAGCCCTCCCGTCTCTGGTCCCAGGAGTGCTTCCCTCTCTGAGCTGCACTCTGAGTCCTGGGCAGCTGTCCCCTTCAGCAGGAGTTACCATTTCTATGGAAACCTTCTCCAGAAGGGCACAGTGGCCACCTGGGTATCAGGACCCTGGGATTCCCTCTCCCTGGATTCTCTGATTGTCTTCCTATTGAAGAATCCTGAAGTGTCTGTGCTAGGGAGGGCCAGTAGAGAAAATAACTGTGCAGATGGGAAAACTGAGGGGCCTAGGAGTGGGAAGGAGCTGAGGAGTACGGACAGTCAGTCAGGGGCTTCCTGGCTTCCCACCTCAGGCTGGCTATGCGTAGTTCCCCTGAAAATCACTGGTGCTCTTCATCGTCTCATTGGAAATATCCAAAGAAAGTGGCTTCTTCTTGAGTTACCATTGACTTCTAGGGAATAGTAGACATCAGGGTCTACTTAAGAGTGGAGGGTCAGAGGAAGATGAGGATGGAAGAGCTACCTAATCAGGTGCCATGATAAATACCTGGTGATAAAATAATCTATGCAGCAAACTCCA
>NW_016902286.1:0-1888 GCF_001698545.2 Rhinopithecus bieti | reverse complement strand
TTGTGTATGTTAAGCCATCCCTGAATTCCTAGTATGAAACCCACTTGATCATGGTGGATTATTGTTTCAAAATGCTGTTGGATTAGGTTAGCTAGTATTTTATCAAGAATTTTGCATCTATATTGAGCAGGGATATTTATCTGTAGTTTTCTTTTTTTGTTATGTCCATTTTGGTTTGGTATTAAGATGATACTTGCTTCATAGAATGATTTAGGGAGGACTCCCTCTTTGTCTATCTTTGGAATGTTGTCAACAGGATTGTTAACAATTTTCTTTGAATGTCTGAGAGAATTCAGCTGTGAATCCATCTGATCCTGGACTTTTTTTTGTTGGCAATTTTAAATTACTATTTAAAATCACTGCTTGTTATTCATCTGTTCATTGCTTCCATTTCACCCTGGTTTAATCTAGAAGGGTTGTATATTTCCAGAAATTCATCCATCTCTAGTTTTTTTTTTACTTCATGTGTATAAAATGTTCATAGTAGGCTTGAATAATCTTTTGTATTCTGTTGTATCAGTTGTAAGTTGTAAGTTGTAATGTCTTGTGTTTCATTTTAATTGAGCTTACTTGAATATTCTCTCTTCTTTTTTTTTTGGTTAATCTCACTAATGGTCTATCAATTTTATTCATCTTTTCAAGAACTAGTTTTTTGTTTTGTTTATCTTTTGTATTTTTTGTTTCAATTTCATTTAATTCTGCTTTAAACTTTGTTATGTCTTTTCTTCCGTGGGGTTTGGGTTTGGTTTGTTCTATTTTCTCTAGTTCTTTGAGGTGTGACCTTAGATTGTCTATTTGTCTATTTGTGCTCTTTCAGACTTTTCAATATTGACATTTAATGCTATCAACTTTCTTCTTAGCACTGCTTTTGCTGTATCTCAGAGGTTTTGATAAGTTGTTTCACTATTATCATTCAGTTCAAGTATTTTTTTTTTTAATTTGCACCTTGAGTTTTTTACCCAATAACGCTTCAGGAACAAGTTATTTATGTATTTCTATATATTTTCTATGTATTTTCATGATTATGAGGGTTTCTTTTAGAGTTGATTTCCGGTTTTATTCCACTGTGGTCTAAGAGAGTACTTGATATAATTTAAATTTTCTTAAATGTATTGAGACTTTTTTTGTGGCCTATCATATGGTCTATCTTGGAGAATGTTCTATGTTCTGATGAATAGAATGTATATTCTGCAGTTGTTTGGTAAAAGGTTCTGTAAATATTTGTTTTGTCTATTCGTTGGACTAGATCTTTTATCATTATATAATCTTCCTCTTTGTCCTTCTTAACTGTTGTTTTCTTTAACGTTTGTTTTGTCTTATATAATAATAGCTACTCATGCATACTTTTGTGGTCCATTTGCATATAATATCTTTTCTACCCCTTTACTTTAAGTTTATGTGAGTCCTTATGTGTTAGATGAATCTCTGAAAGATAGCAGATACTTGGTCTGTGAATTCTTGCCCTTTCTGTCATTCAGTATCATTTAAGTGGAACATTTAGGCCATTTACATTTATTGTTAGTATTGAGATGTGAGGTAGAACTCTATTCATCATGCTAGTTGTTGCCTGAATACCTTTTGCTAAAAAATCGTGCTATTGTTGTATAGATCCTGTGAGATTTATGCTCTAAGAAGGTTCTATTTTGTGTATTGACATATTGTTTCAAGATTTAGAGCTCCTTTTGGTGGTTCTTATAGTGCTGGCCTGGTAGTGGCAAATTGTCTCAGCATTTTTTTTTGTCTGAAAAGACTATTTCTTTTCTTCATATATGAAGCTTAATTTCTCTGGATACATAATTCTTGGATGATAATTGTTTTGTTTAAGGAAGCTAAAAAGAGGATCCTAATTCCATTCTAGCCTGTAGGGTTTCTGCTGAGAAATCTGCTG
>NW_016902285.1:0-586 GCF_001698545.2 Rhinopithecus bieti | reverse complement strand
ACGGGTGAATGGATGGATGGATGGAGGATGGATAGGTGGATGGGTAGATGAAAGGGTGGATGAATGGGTAGGTGAGTGCATGGATGAATAGATGTGTGGATGGGTGATAGGGTAGGTGGGTGAGTGAGTAGGTGGGTGGATAGATGGATTGATGGGTAGATGGGCAGGTGGATGGACTGACGAATAGACAGATGCATAAATGAAAGACTGCGTGGTTGAATGGATAAATGAGTGGATACATGAATGGGTGAGTGGGTAGATGGGTGGAGGATGGATAAAGAATGGATGGATGGATGGATGGATGGATGGATGGATGGATGGAGGATAGATAGGTAGATGGGTAGGTGAATGGGTAGGTGAGTACACAGATAAATAAATATATGAATGGGTAAGAGGGTGAGTAGGTGGGTGGATGGCTGTACGGAGGGATGGACCGACAGACGGACCGACTGATGGTCTAAATCACAAAACCTTCCTTTGGTAGCATGTCCTCATTTTGTTTACACTTACATGTATTCAACATCAACTTCATGGTAGGTAAACCTCCAGGTTCCATGTTAAGCCCTCAATAAAACAGGAAATGATT
>NW_016902284.1:0-248 GCF_001698545.2 Rhinopithecus bieti | reverse complement strand
ATAATTTCTAATATATTTTAAAATGCTTTTCTCGTGGCCAGGCACGGTGGCTCACACCTGTTATCCCAGCACTTTGGAAGGCCGAGACGGGCAGATCACCAGGTCAGGAGATTGAGACCATCCTGGCTAACACAGTGAAACCCCGTCTCTACTAATAATACAAAAAAAAAAAAAAAAAAAAAAAATTAGCCGGGGGGGGGGGGAGGGGCCTGTAGTCCCAGCTACTCGGGAGGCTGAGGCAGGAGAAT
>NW_016902283.1:0-582 GCF_001698545.2 Rhinopithecus bieti | reverse complement strand
TGATAAATATTAATGCAAAAAATACTAGCAAACTGTATTCAACAACACATTAAAAGATCATTTTCATGACCAAGTGAGATTTATTTCTGGGATGTAAGGATGGCTCAACATATGCAAATCAATCAATGTGAAACATTATATAAAGACAGTGAATAACAAAAAAAAAAAAAACTTTTAAATTATTTATTATTTATTTAATTCTATTTAATTCTAGTTTTATTTCAATAGATTTTTTTGGGGGGACAGGTGATGTTTGGCTACATGGATAAGTTCTTTAGTGGTGATTTCTGAGATTTTGGTGCACCCATCACCTGACCAGTGTACACTGTACCCAATGTGCAGCTTTTATTCCTCACCTCACTTCCACACTTACACCTAGTCCTCAAAGTCCATTGTCTCATTCTTATGCCTTTGCATCCTCATGGTTTAGCTCCCACTTATGACTGAGACTATATGACATTTGATTTTCCATTCCCAAGTTACTTCACTTAGAATAATGTTTTCATTGTCTTCTGGGTTGCTACGAATGCCATTATTGTGTTCCTTTTCTATGGCTAAGTAGTATCCCATGGTATATATATA
>NW_016902282.1:0-1591 GCF_001698545.2 Rhinopithecus bieti | reverse complement strand
TTCATCTATAAATGTTTTAGTATATATCTTTGAAAGGTAATGATAAACATAACCATAAAACTATTATCATACTTCAAAAGTATTAATAATGACTAAGTATCAACAAATATCCAGGCAGTTTTCAAATTCCCAATTAAAGAGAGGTTTTATAAAGAGGAAAATTTAATTATTTTAGAGGGTTAAAGAACATAATTATGCTGACTTTGGAAAAAATACAGGTCTTATAATGCCAATTTTCAAAGGACTGATTTGAGAGAAAGAAATGCTAATCCTTTCCTACAAAGACTTAATTTTCTTTAAAAAATATAAAGTTTAAAAAATGACAAACTAATTGTCAAACCCTGATGCTGTTTTCACGCCACACAGGCCATAAAGTTTTACTGAAATCTTTATTGAAGTTTACTGAAATCTTGAAACCTAACTCTTGAGCTAAAGGCAGAAGTTTTAGAATCATCTTTTAACCATTTTGGATAATTTGAAAATCCATGTCTGTATTCAGTGGGCTTCTAAAACGGTCCATCTTTTGGGCTTTGCTAACAAAACTAATTTATTCTATCACTATGCAAAGTTTCAAATAGTTACAGAGAAAGAAACACCTATCAGAGGGGAAATACAGCTGAGTGGCATAAATGAAGGATATATAAGAGAAAAGATAGAATATATGAGAGAGAAACATTTAGGCAAGCAAAGCAGACAGGTCACAGTGGTTTGCAATGGTTACAAACATCACCAGAAACTGGTATTTTAAAGGGATGACAATCTGTAGTGAAATATTTTATATTGTTTGTTCACTCAATATTTAATAAATTCCAGATAATACATGAAGCTAAGCTTCTAATATACATAACAGGATGACTTCTAGAGGACAGTTGTTTCTGAAAAGAATCGCCATTTGGAGGAGGACAGCGCTGCTGACTTTTCAAACATGCTGACTATTTCGCTTTCGGTTGCTTATTTTAGAACAGAACTAAGCCTGAACTCTGATAAGATGAGAAGAAATTCCCTCAGTTTCAGAAGACAGACTTTTAGAAATGACTAGTAACAGCTGAAAGGACCGGAAAATGCCATGTAATATCTTCACTCACCTAAATAAATGTAAGCATATAATTAAAACAACTCATGTATATTTTGGCAATTTCCTTAGCACAAATATATTTTACTACTATGGGATTTTGCTTTTGATTAAGTACAGCTCATATTTAATAAAGATAAGAGACAAACACATTCACTTTATCATCCTGAAAGCAGAATCTTATGACTATACTAGATGTTCTTTAAAAGAAAGTCTTTCTTCAAGGTGGTATAAGGAATACATTAAGAATAAGATTCCGGCCGGATGTAGTGGTAATCCCAGCACTTTGGGAGGCCGAGGCGGGCAGATAATGAGGTCAACAGATCAAGACCATCCTGGTCAACATGGTGAAATTCCGTCTCTACTAAAATACAAAATTAGTAGGGCGTGGTGGCATGTGCCTATAGTTCCAGCTACTCCGGAGGGCTGAGGCAGGAGAATTGCTTGAACCCAGGAGGGAAAGGTTGCAGTGTGCAGAGATTGTGCCACTGCACTCCAGCCTGGTGACAGAGCGAGACA
>NW_016902281.1:0-725 GCF_001698545.2 Rhinopithecus bieti | reverse complement strand
CAGTATTTTATTGAGGATTTTTGCATCAATGTTCATCAGGGATACTAGTCAAAAATTCTCGTTTTTGTTGTGTCTCTGCCAGGCTTTGGTATCAGGATGATGGTGGCCTCATAAAATGCGTTAGGGAGGATTCCCTCTTTTTCCATTGACTGGAATACTTTCAGAAGGAATGGTATCAGCTCCTCTTTGTACCTCTGCTAGAATGCAGCTGTGAATACATCTGGTCCTGGACTTTTCTTGGTTGGTAGGCTATTCATTATTGCCTCAATTTCATAGTCTGTTATTGGTCTATTCAGAGATTCAACTTCTTCCTGGTTTAGTCTTGGGAGGGTGTATGTGTCCAGGAATTTATCCATTTCTTCTAGATTTTCTAGTTTATTTGCATAGAGTTGTTTATGGTATTCTCTGATGGTAGTTTGTATTTCTGTGGAATCAGTGGTAATATCCCCTTTATCATTTTTTTATTGTATCTATTTGATTCTTCTCTTATCATCTTTATTAGTCTTGCTAGCACTATATCAATGTTGTTGATCTTTTCAGAAAATCAGCTCCTGGATTCATTGATTTTTTTCAACGTTTTGTGTCTCTATCTCCTTCAGCTCTGCTCTGGTCTTAGCTATTTCTTGTCTTCTGATAGCTTTTGAATGTGTTTGCTCTTGTTTCTCTAGTTCTTTTAATTGTGATGTTAGGACATCAATTTTAGGTATTTCCTGCTTTCTCTTATG
>NW_016902280.1:0-782 GCF_001698545.2 Rhinopithecus bieti | reverse complement strand
AGAAACTTGCTGAAGCTCACCACACCAAGACTGGAGCCCAGGTCTCCTAACTCCAAGCTCACGGACAGCAAGGAACCATTACCTTTTAAAATGGGGCCCCGAGGACGGAGAAGACCTCGTCCCCATGGTCTCCTATCACCGTCTTGGGTTTCATGTCTGATGAGAAGCTTGGACGATACTGAAACTCATACATGAAGGTGGGCGCTCCAGCATCTGAGAAGACAAGGATTCATGCACAGTTCATGTTGCCAGACAGACACCTGGATGCTACCAAGGTCTCCAGCTCTGCAGGAAACCTCTGGCTGTCAGCACAGTAGAGAAACAGAGTCACGGGAATGCTCAGTGTCATGCTCCGGGCTGCATAGCTGGTTGATGTGGAA
The DNA here is from genome assembly GCF_001698545.2 of Rhinopithecus bieti. Taxonomy (NCBI): domain Eukaryota; kingdom Metazoa; phylum Chordata; class Mammalia; order Primates; family Cercopithecidae; genus Rhinopithecus; species Rhinopithecus bieti. The sequence continues at coordinate 402 of NW_016902280.1, read as the reverse complement.
CTGGAATTTGAGCCAGATATTTGTTCAATGAACAAATCTTTAATGAACGAATGTGGAAATCCTGGGTCAATTCATTTAAAATAAGTGCCAGTGCAGGGACACTGACTCAGTCTCATAAACACCTTTGCCTGCTGGTGAATTCTCACAGAAGAAATCTTTCTACATCTGGTTACACTCGATGCAATTCACTGATAACAGTCTCACATTCATTCACTTGGGCACTATCTCCACCCTGACAGGTGTCTTCTGTTTTGCCTTGTTTTGAGCATTTCCAGTGTTTTCTCACCCATCCTGAGAAGACTGAAGCAAATCCAAGTTGCTTGTCTGAACGTGAGGCTATTTAAATACAAACATACGCAGAGAAGGAACAATCTGCCTCTTGTGTCTCAGGAATCTGCGGCA
>NW_016902279.1:0-778 GCF_001698545.2 Rhinopithecus bieti | reverse complement strand
TATCTCTGTCAGTTTGTTTATGGCCTTCTCTGCATTGATTATTGTAGTCAATTATTCTAGTCAATTATTCAATTCTTCCATTCTTTTTTCAAGATTTTATTTTCTTTGCACTGTGTATGTAATTCTTCCTTTAGCTCTGAGAAGTTTGATGGACTGAAGCCTTCTTCTCTCAGCTCGTCAAATCATTCTCCATCCAGCTTTGATCTGTTGCTTGCAATGAGCTTCGTTCCTTTGGAGGGGAGATGCGCTCTTATTTTTTGAATTTCCAGCTTTTCTGCCCTGCTTTTCCCCATATTTGTGGTTTTATCTGCCTTTGGTTTTAATGATGATGACGTACTGATGGGGTTTTGGTGTGGTTGTCCTTCTTGTTTGTTAGTTTTCCTTCTAAAGTCAGGACCCTCAGCTGTAGGTCTGTTGGAGATTGCTTGAGGTCCACTCCAGACCCTGTTTGCCTGGGTATCAGCAGCAGAGGCTGCAGAATATAGAATATTACTGAACAGTGAGTGTACGTGTCTGATTCTTGCTTTGGAAGCTTCGTCTTAGGGGTGTACCCCACCCTCTGAGGCATGGGGTGTTAGTCTGTCCCTATTGGGGATTCCCCAGTTAGGCTTCTCAGGGGTCAGGGACCCACTTGAGCAGGTAGTCTGTCCGTTTTCAGATCTCAACCTCCATGTTGGGAGATCTACTGCTGTCTTCAAAGCTGTCAGACAGGGTTGTGTGCATCTGCAGAGGTTTCTGCTGCTTTTTTTTGTTTGTTTGTTTAGCTGTGACCTGTCCC
>NW_016902278.1:0-463 GCF_001698545.2 Rhinopithecus bieti | reverse complement strand
TTTTGTATTTTTAGTAGAGACGGGGTTTCACCGTGTTAGCCAGGATGGTCTCGATCTCCTGACCTCGTGATCCGCCCGTCTCGGCCTCCCAAAGTGCTGGGATTACAGGCTTGAGCCACCGCGCCCGGCCTAGTTATAGTTATTAATGGAACCTTAAATAGGCCAGAAAGATAGAACTCCATCTTCTTTTTATTGAGATAGGATCTTGCTCTGTTGCCCAGGCTGGAGTGCAATGGTACAATCATGGCTCAGTGCAGCCTGGACCTCGACTTCCTGGGTTCAAATGATCCTTGCACCTCAGCCTCCCAAGTAGCTGGGACTACAGGTGCATGCCACCACACCCGGCTAATATATATATATATAGAATATATTATAAATTATATATATATATTTATTTATATATGCCTATAATTAGGCTGACTGCAAGTGGTTTTGGAACATAATTTACTCTCAGAAATTTTGT
>NW_016902277.1:0-459 GCF_001698545.2 Rhinopithecus bieti | reverse complement strand
CCAAGAAAACAGTGTTATCAAACTGCTCAATGAAAATAACAGTTTAACCCTGTGAGATGAATTCACACATCACAAAGTAGTTATCTGAGGATATTTCCTTTTCCACTATAGGCCTGAAAGTGGTCCCAAATATCCCTTTGCAGAGTCCACAAAACAGTGCTTCCAGATTCCACAAAACAGTGTTAGCAAACTGCTACATGAAAAGAAAGGTGTTACTCTGTCAGTTGAATACATATATCACAAGAGGCTTCTCAGAAAGCTTCTTTCTAGTTTTATCTGAGGATATATCCTTTGTCACCATAGTCTTCAATGCAATCAAAATATCCCTTCTCAGATTCCCCTAAACAGTGCTTCCAAACTGCTCCATGAAAACAGTCAGGTAACTCTGTGAGATGAATTCACAAATCACAAAACAGTTTGTCAGAAAGTTTCTTACTTTTCTTGTCTCAGGATATTTCC
>NW_016902275.1:0-684 GCF_001698545.2 Rhinopithecus bieti | reverse complement strand
CCCACTTATGACTGAGAACATGTGATGTTTGGTTTTCTGTTCCTGTGTTAGTTTGAAGGTGTTCCAGTTTCATCCATGTCCCTGCAAAGGACATGAACTCATCCTCTTTTATGGCTGCACAGCATTCCCTGGTGTATACATGCCACATTTTTTTATCCAGTTTATCACTGATGGGCATTTGGGTTGTTTCCAAGTCTGCTATTGTGAACAGTGCTGCCAAAACATACGTGTGCATGTGTCTTTATAGTAGAATGATTTATAATTCTTTGGGAATATACCCAGTAAAGGGATTGCTGGGTCAAATGGTATTTCTGGTTTTAGATCGTTGAGGAATCGCCACAATGTCTTCCACAATGGTTCAAGTAATTTACACCCCACCAACAGTGTAAAAGCATTCCTATTTCTCCACATCTTCTCCAGTATCTGTTGTTTCCTGACTTTTAATGATTGCCATTCTAACTGGTGTGAGATGATATCTCATTGTGGTTTTGATTTGCATTTCTCTGATGGCCAGTGATGATGAGCAGTTTTCATGTGTCTATTGGTTGTATAAATGTCTTCTTTTGAGAAGTGTCTGTTCATATTCTTCACTCACTTTTGATGAAGTTGTTTGTTTTTTCTTTTACATTTGTTTAAGATCTTTGTAGATTCTGGATATTAGCCCTTTGTCAGAGGGATAGATTG
>NW_016902274.1:0-242 GCF_001698545.2 Rhinopithecus bieti | reverse complement strand
ACTTCTTCAGTTTTAATGGCCCCGTTCATAGGATACCATTGCAAAGTATTCCCTTCTATTATAATCAATTCCAATATTTGCATTTAAATACAACCTTTTGCATTTAATATCTTTTTTTGTTGTTTCAGAAATGAAAAAAAAAAGGGCACATTGAAGTTTGGGAAAATGTAAGAATAAAACTAAACAAAAGTATTATTTTCTATGGCTGAAATATTAATAAGCTTTAAACAAAGTTAATGGCA
>NW_016902273.1:0-243 GCF_001698545.2 Rhinopithecus bieti | reverse complement strand
GCAAAGCAAGTAGACCCACATGGCTCTCCTTCAGAGGGCACCCCCCAGTGATGGAATGTTATGAAGACTTAAATCACCGAGGCCACTCTCCAGCCAGGGCCACAGGCTGGGTCGTTTCAACTTGCTGGCCTGAAAATCCGGGAGAAGTCTGCAGGCAGGAGGGTGTTCTCTGTGGAACTCGATGGTAGACAGGTGCCTATGATATTTAGGCAATCTAGCAGCCCAGCTGACTCCAAAAGCATC
>NW_016902272.1:0-1643 GCF_001698545.2 Rhinopithecus bieti | reverse complement strand
CCTGCTCTCTTATCTGTAAACACTGTGTTCAAGGAGAAAGACACTCCTTTGAAGCACTGGAATGTGGACAGACGTGCAGGCTCCTAGTTAAGCTCGTTCCCACTAGCTACTCTCCAATAAGTTGAAGATACGCTGTTTGAGCACAAAGGAGATTCATTTAAACCACTATTGCTATAGATTATGCCTATGACACACTGCCACCCTTTCACTGTTTTGCTCTGAACATCTGCTTCTTAGATCTAAGTGACTGTACTTAATAAATAGTGTGGAGACCAGAACTCTGGGCCTTCGCAGCCTCTGATTTGCTCTGGCACCCTGGCTCCCATCTTTATGAACTCTTAACCTGTCTCTTCTCATTCCTTTGTCACCACTAGACTTTGGGTACCCTCTGGGTGGTGTTGAGGCTGGTCCCCAACATTGGTGGAAGAAGCACCTTTATGGACCAGATAGCCATGTACTCAGTCAGCCTCACTGCAGATGCGCCAGAGGGAGGTCCAAAACTCTTTTCAGGGAAAGGCCTCTTTGCCCCTTGTTAGTTAAACCTTGGCAGACATGCTGGGCGGGAATGACATATCCTGTGTGTAAGTACCTGGAAAACCCCACGGTGCTCCCACACACTCACCTTAACCGGAAGCGGCATTTTCAGATCTGCTCATGCTGATTCTTTTGCATTAGTTGATAGTCAGTTCAGATTTCAGAGGTCCCAGAGGGACTTCCCTGGTGCCTCATAAAGGCCAAGAGACCCCAAAAGCTGAGTAGCCAAGCCAGGCTGGCACGAGGCAGTGGCCTAGTTGTCTCCTTTTCTGCTGCAGAAGCACACTACTGGTGATGGGCAGTAGTGAATGGGAGGGCCACCATCTGAAATGTGCTGGTCCTTTTGATTAGTTGGTACTGTGTTTTTTTCATAGAAATGATTGTGATTTTCACCCCATTCCCAATCAAACAGGACTGTGACTTATGTTTCCCAGTGTTCATTGCTCATTTCATGCACCATTAAGTTTTGTAGTCTCCCATGTCCATTAGACCTTGCTTCTCCCTCTGGGATGTTGGGACATCGTGGGGAGCATATTGTGACATGTTGGCATGCTGGGGTCGGAGAGGCCACGGCTGACTTGAGAGAACTCGTTCCTTGGTGACACCCACCTGAAGGTGTGGCCTACCCCTCCACACCTGTGGGCATTTCTTGTTAGGTGGAATGAGAGACTTCAGAAAAGAAATGAGACACAGAGACAAAGTATAGAGAAAGAAAAGTGGGCCCAGGGGACCGGCGCTCAGCCTACAGAGGACCCACGCCGGCACCGGTCTCTGAGTTCCCTTAGTATTTATTGATAATTATCTTTACCATCTTAAAGAAAAGGAAGTGGCAGGATAATAGGATCATTATAGGGAGAAAGTCAGCAGTAAGACATATGAATAAAGTTCTCTGTGACGTGAATAAGTTTAAGGAAAAGTGCTGTGCCTTCATATGCATATGTAAACATCTCCATAAACCTTTTAGTGCATAAAGAGCAGCATTGCGCTAGGAAGTCCCGCCTTTCGCCCTAAGGTGGTTTTCTCCTTTCTCAGTAAACAGAACATACAATTGGGTTTTATATGGAGATGTTCCATTGCCCAGGGACGGGCAGGAGACATATGCTTTTCTC
>NW_016902271.1:0-3762 GCF_001698545.2 Rhinopithecus bieti | reverse complement strand
TTTTATTTTTATTTTCTTCAACTTTTATTTTAAGTTCAGGGGCCCATGTGCAGGATGTGCAGGTTTGTTACATAGATAAACGTGTGCCACAGTGGTTTGCTGCACAGATCATCCCATAACCCAGGTATTAAGTCCAGAATCCATTAGCTATTCTTCCTGATGCTCTCCAGCCCCACCCCATGCCCCCCAACAGGCCCCGGTGTGTGTTGTCCCACCCATGTGTCTATGTGTTCTTATCATAACTCTCCCACTTATAAGTAAGAACACTCAGTGTTTAGTTTCTTGTTCCTGCGTTAATTTGCCGAGGATAATGGCTTCCAACTCAACCATGCCCCTGCAAAGGACATGATCTTTTCCTTTTATGGCTGCATAGTATTCCATGCTGTATATATACCACATTTTCTTTATCCAGTCTATCAATGATGGGCATTTAGGTTAATTCCGTATCTTTGCTATTCTGAATAGGGGTGTAAGAAACATATGTGTGCATGTATCTTTATAATAGAATGATTTACATTCCTTTGAGTATATACCCAGTAATGGGATTACTGGGTCAAACGGTATTTCTGCCTCTAGGTCTCTGAAGAATCACCACACTGTCTTCCACAATGGTTGATCTAATTTACACTCCTACTATCAGTGTAAAAGCATTCCCTTTTCTCCACAAGCTAGCCAGCATCTGTTATTTTGGAGTTTTAATAATAGCCATTCTGAGTGGCATGAGATGATATCTCATTGTGGTTTTGATTTGCATTTCTCTAATGATCAATGATGTTGGATACTTTTACGTTTGTTGGCCGCATGTATGTCTTCTTTAGAGAAGTGTCTGTTCATGTCCTTTGACCACTTTTAATGGTTTTTTTTTTTCTTATAAATTTAAGTTCCTTATAGATGCTGGATATCAGAGCTTTGTCAGATGGATACATTGCAAAACTTTTCTCCTATTCTGTACGTTATCTCTTTACTCTGTTGATAGTTTCATTTGCTGTGCAGAAACTCTTTAGTTTAATTAGGTCCCATTTGTCAATTTTGCTTTTGTTGCAATTGCTTTTGGTGTTTTGTCATGAAATCTTTACCTGTGCCGATGTTCTGAATGATATTGCCTAGATTTTCTTCTAGGGTTTTCTATAGTTTTAGGTTTTACATTTAAGTCTTTAATTCATCTTGAGTTAATTTTGTATATGGTGTAACGAAGGGGTCTAGTTTCAAATTTCTGCATATGGCTAGACAGAATGCTCAGCACCAATTACCAAATAGGGAATCATTTTCCCATTGTTTGTTTTCTCAAGTTTGTCAGAGATCAAATGGTTGTAGGTGGGCAGTATTATTTCTGAGTTTCCTATTCTGTTCCATTGGTCTATGTGCTGGTCTTGTACCACTACCATGTTGTTTTGGTTACTGTAACCTTGTAGTATGGTTTGAAGTCAGGTAGCATGATGCCTCCACCTTTGTTCTTTTGTTTAGGATTATCTTGCCTATTTGGGCTCTTTTTTCTTTGCTTCCATATGAATTTTAAAAGTGTTTTCTAATTCTGTTAAGAATGTCAGTGGTAGTTTAATGAGAATAGCATTGAATCTATAAATTACTTTGGGGCAGCAAGGCCATTTTCAAGATATTGATTCTTCCTATCCATGAGCATGGAATGTTTCTCCATTTGTTTGTGTCCTCTCTCATTCCCTTGAGCAGTGGTTTATAAGTTCTCCTTGAAGAGGTCCTTCATGTCCCTTGTTAGCCATATTCCTAGGCATTTTATTCCTTTTGTAGCAATTGTGAGTGGGAGTTAATTCATGATTTGGCTCTCTGCTTTCCTGTTGTTGGTGTATAGGAATGCTGTTGATTTTGCACATTTATTTTATATCCAGAGACATTATTGAAGTTGCTTATCAGCTTAAGCAGTGTTTGGGTTTGGATGATGGGGTTTTCTAGATATAGGATCATGTCATCTACAAACAAAGATAATTTGACTTCCTCTCTTCCTATTTGAATTTCTTTATTTCTTCCATTATTTCTTTCTCTTGCCTGATTGCCTTGGCCAGTACTTCCAATACTATGGTGAGTAGGAGTGGTGAGAGATGGCATCCTTGTCCTGTGCTGGTTTTCAAGGGAAATACTTCCAGCATTTGCCCATTCAGTATGATACTGGCTGTGGGTTTCTCATATATGGCTCTTATTATTTTGAGGTATGTTCCTTCAACATCTAGTTTATTAAGAGTTTTAACATGAAGGGACATTGGATTTTATCAAAGAACTTTTCTGCTTCTATTGAGATAATCATGTGGTTTTATTCTTAGTACTGTTTATGTGATGAATGACACTTATTGATTTGCATATATTGAACCAACCTTGCATCCCAGGGATAAAGCTAACTTGACTGTGGTGGATTAGCCTTTTGATGTGTTGCTGGATTAAGTTTGCCAGTATTTTATTGAGGATTTTGCATTGATGTTCACTAAGGATATTGGCCTGAAGTTTTCCTTTCTGTTGTTGTAGCTCTGCCAGGTTTTGGTATCAGGATGATGCTGGCTTCATAAAATGAGTTTGGGAGGAGTCTTTCTTTTCCGATTGTTTAGAATAGTTTCAGTAGAAATGGTACTGGCTCCTCTTTGTACGTCTGGTAGAATTCAGCTGTTAATCAATCTGCTCCTGGGCTTTTTTTGGTTGGTAGGCTATTTATTGCTGACCCAATTTCAGAGCTTGTTATTGGTCAGTTCAGGGATTCAGTTTCTTCCTGGTTCAGTCTTGGGAGGGTGTATGTGTCCAGAAATTTAACAGTTTCTTCCAGATTTTCTAGTTTATGTGCATAGAGGTGTTTATAGTATTCTCTGATGGTAGTTTATATTTCTGTGGGGTTAGTGGTGATATCCCCTTATAATTTCTGATTGTGTTTATTTGATTCACCTCATGTTTATTCTTTATTGGTCTAGCTAGCAGTCTATTACATTCATTTTTTCAAGAAATCAGCTCCTGGATTTGTTGAGCTTTTAAAGGGTTTTCATGTCTCTATCTCCTTCAGTTCAGCTCTGATCTTCATTATTTCTTGTCTTCTGCTAGCTTTGGGGTTTGATTACTCCCGGTTCTCTAGTTCTTTTAGTTGAGATGTTAGGTTGCTAACTTGAGATCTTTCTGAATTTCCGATATGGGCATTTAGTGGTATAAACTTCCCTCTTAACACTGCTTTAGCTGCATCCCAGAGAATCTGGTTCACTGTCGCTTTGTTCTCATTAGTTTCAAATAACTTCTTGATTTCTGCTTTAATTTCATTATTTACTCAAGAGTCATTCAGCAGCAGGTTGTTCAATTTCTAGGTAGTTATGTGATTTTGAGTGAATTTCTTAATCTTGAGTTCTAATTTGATAGTGCTGTGGTCTAAGTGACTGTTATGATTTTAGTTCTTTTGCATTTGCTAAGGAGTGTTTTACTTCTGATTATGTGATCAATTTCAGAGTAAGTACGTGGCAATGAGAAGAATGTATATTCTGTTGTTTTGGGGTGGAGAGTTCTGCAGATATCTATTAGGTCCACTTGATCTAGAGCTGAGTTTCAGGTCCTGAATATTTTTTTGAAATTTTCTGCCTCAACGTTCTAATATTGTCAGTGGGGTGTTAAAGTCTCCCACTATAATTGTTCAGGAGCCTAAGTCTCTTTGTAGGTCTCTAAGAACTTGTTTTATCAATCTGATTGCTCCTGTATTAGGCACATATATACATTTAGGATACCTAAATAGCTCTTCTTGTTGAATTGAACCCTTTACCATTATGTAAC
>NW_016902270.1:0-645 GCF_001698545.2 Rhinopithecus bieti | reverse complement strand
TTCTTCTTTATTAGTCTGGCTAGCAGTCTATCTATTTTGTTAATCTTTTCAAAAAAAAAAACCAATTCCAGGATTCACTAATTTTTTGAAGGATTTTCGTGTCTCTATCTCTGTCAGTTCAGCTCAGATCTTCGTTATTTCTTGTCTTCTGCTAGCTTTTGAATTTGTTTGCACTTGCTTCTCTAGTTCTTTTAATTGTGATGCTAGGGTGTCAATTTTAGATCTTTCCTGCTTTCTCCTGAGGGCATGTAGTGCTATAAATTTCCCTCTCAACACCGCTTTAGCTGTGTCCCAGAGATTCTGGTACATTGTGTCTTTGTTCTCATTGGTTTCAAAAAAACTTATTTATTTTGCCTTAATTTTGTTATTTACCCAGTAGTCATTCAGGAGCAGGATGTTCCATTTCCATGTAGTTGTGTGGTTTTGGGTGAGTTTTTTAATCCTGAGTTCTAATTTGATTGCACTGTGTTCCGAGAGACTGTTTGTTGTGATTTCCGTTCTTTTGCATTCGCTGAGGAGTATTTTACATTGAATTATGTGATCACTTTTAGAATAAGTGCAATGTGATGCTGAGAAGAACGTATATTCTGTTGATTTGGGGTGAAGAGTTCTGTAGATGTCTATTAGGTCTGCTTGGTCCAGAGC
>NW_016902269.1:0-1889 GCF_001698545.2 Rhinopithecus bieti | reverse complement strand
TTATTTAAAAGTACTTAATATTTTAATTTAAAAAAATAACACATGAAGTCATTAGAAATGCTCCGCTATCATAGAGCAGAAAAAACTCCTTCATCTCTCTTTAAAGTAGGTTTGTACAAAATTATTAGAACGGTATTATTAATACTATCATCAGTATAATTGAATGTATACCAGGTATCATATATTTTACATATTTTATGTCATTTATTTCTCATTTTATGGTAGCATCATTTTGACAGAGGAATAAACAGATGCTCAAAAGGTTAAATCACTCATCCAAAGATACTCAGCTGATAAGTAGTGGGGCCAGGATTGGAATCCAGATTTGGCACATTCCCAAACTTTTCACTTTGGCATGTTGACTTACAAGTATAACTTGTTCACATTTTGTTCTTTTCATATATATCAGTCTTACCTCCTCAAATAGACCATGAACTGTCACTGAGTATTCTTTCTCATCCCTCCCACAGCCCATAGCACAAGGCAGGGCACACAACAAATTTTATTAAAGCCCTAGTGAGTGTTCATAAACCTTTATGGCTTTACTATCATTTCAGTTAATAAGGAGTAGAAAACAATCAAGCAATGACAAACTTGATGGTAATAAAATTATGAAATTTTACTCAAAACATGTTCAGAGAATAAACTATCATTCAGTTTTACAGATGTAGATACTGATTTCATAAATGTTTACTGAGTATCTACTAAGTGCAAGGGTTTGCACAATAAAGACATACACACAGCTGGAAGTGATTTTTATTGGGATTAAGTAGGAGTGTTTCCCTCAAATGAGGACCTTTCTATTTATGACCATACTTACTAAGCACTATCAACTACTTTCTGAAGTATATGATGAATCACATCAAACTTACATAGGTACTGTGGCAATAATGAAAGCCATCAGGCCCTGGTTGTGGCAAGTAGCCTTTATTTGAATCTAAAGTTAGGCCAACATGGGCCATGTGGCTTTTCTCCAAGAATCATCCTACTGGGATGCTTTTGAAAAGCTAAATAAGGCAGAAACATGACAAGATAAATCACAATTCTTCTCTGTCTTTGGGAAAATAATTTCCAGGTCAGAAGAACTGAGCTTTCAGGGCAGTCTGATAAAATGACAGCCATGTGAAAACTAAAGGAGTCAGGATACAAGTCCAAAAGCAATAAGTAATGCCAATAGACAAGTCAATCCTGCCCACTTAGAAACGTTCTCTTTCCTCTCCCTTCTTCACTTTTCTCCCTTTTCTCTAACTGCAGGCTGTTCTTTCTCCAACCTCTTCCTTTCCAGCCCTACTCTCCGTCCTTTCCCCTTCCTTTGCCCTTTATCTTTTCCTTTCTTGAGTATCCCTTTCACAGTCTTAGGCAGGAAGCCTTATGTGTGTGGTGTCTGAATTTAGTGTTTTCTTTTCTATCTTTTTTTTGAGACGAGTCTCACTCTATTGCCAGGCTGGAGTACAGTGGCATGATCTCGGCTCACTGTAAGCTCCACCTCCCCAGTTCACGCCATTCTCCTGTCTCAGCCTCAGCCTCCTGAGTAGCTGGGACTACAGGTGCCTGCCACCACGCCCGGCTAATTGTTTGTATTTTAGTAGAGATGGCATTTCACCATGTTAGCCAGGATGGTCTCGATCTCCTGACTTCGAGATCCGCCCACCTCAGCCTCCCAAAGTGCTGGGATTACAGGCGTGAGCCACCGCGCTCGGCCTAGAATTTAGAGTTTTCTTTAGGTCCAGGGCATGCTACAGTCACCCTGCTCAGAAGCCAGCGGGATTCCTTGAGAAAGAATAAACAAGGTCAAACTCTTACCCTCACTTGGAAACATGCCCTCTAAAACCCAGAATTTATGCTTCCCTGAGCCTCAAAGGGGAGGGGTGGGGCATATTCTCTTTTAC
>NW_016902268.1:0-693 GCF_001698545.2 Rhinopithecus bieti | reverse complement strand
CCTAGGCTCCTCTGGTTCTGGCTGTGCTGTGCCTGTCTGGGTCCTGAGCCAAGTAATACTTGGTCCTTACCCTCAGAAAGGTCACCATAGACCAAGGAAAATGCACCAATACAGCCATTGGGTAATGCCAGAGAATACCCAAGCCATCTTCTCATGCCGAGGCCTTATTAAACCCCAGTGGCTACTCTGGGAGAGAAGTGCCATTGTCTCCATTTTAAAGATAAGGAAACTGCAGCTTACAGAGAGATATGGCCAGAGTTGTCCAGCCTGGGAGTGGCTGAGGCAGAACTGAAGTCATAACTTGCCCAGCTGCAAGGCTTGAGTTTTCAGCCTAGTTCAGAAGACATCAGCCTGCCAAGGCCTGGATGCAACCTCACCCACCTGTGACTCATTTCTGGGACAACCGGAAGGAACAGGAGGCTCTATTTTGAGCAATGGGTAGCCCATGCCAAGCACAGCTACCTGCCCCTGCAGAAACGAGTGGGGCTGAAAGCTTCATGGTTTCCAGCTTTTCATATCTACCCTGAGCCAATAAAGGCTTGTGGCTGTTGGCACACAGGTAAATTGTCCAACCTCCAGATGGAGCAGAGCAATGGTGAAGGAAGCCTGCTGGTTCTTACCTCAGCTCAGCCACTTCTGAGCTCTGTAGTCTTGCACCAGCCTTTGCCCCATCACTGAGACTGTTTTCTGCCT
>NW_016902267.1:0-292 GCF_001698545.2 Rhinopithecus bieti | reverse complement strand
TACTAGCGGTCTATCAATTTTGTTGATCTTTTCAAAAAACCAACTCCTGGATTCATTGATTTTTTGAAGGGTTTTTTGTGTCTCAATCTCTTTCAGTTCTTCTCAGATCTTAGTTATTTCTTGCCTTCTGCTAGCTTTTGAATTTGTTTGCTCTTGCTTCTCTAGTTCTTTTAATAGTGGTGTTAGGATGTCGATTTTAGATCTTTCCTGTTTTCACTTGTGGGCATTTAGTGCTGTAAATATCCCTCTACACACTGCTTTAAATGTGTCCCAGAGATTCTGGTACATTGAG
>NW_016902266.1:0-408 GCF_001698545.2 Rhinopithecus bieti | reverse complement strand
GATGGGTTCAAACATCCTCCTTTAGCTCGGAGAAGATTGTTATTACCGATCATCTGAAGCCTTCTTCTCTCAGCTCGTCAAAGTCATTCTCTGTTCAGCTTTTGTTCCATTGCTAGCGAGAAGCTGCATTCCTTTGGAGGAGAAGAGGCACCCTGATTTTAGAATTTTCAGCTTTTCTGCTCTGTTTTCTCCCCATCTTTGTGGTTTTATCTACCTTTGGTCTTTGATGATGGTGACGTACAGATGGGGTTTTGGTGTGGGTTTCCTTTCTGTTTGTTAGTTTTCCTTCTAACCATCAGGACCCTCAGTTGCAGATCTGTTGGAGTTTACTGGAGGTCCACTCCACAAACTTGCCTGCGTATCACCAGTGGAGGCTGCAGAACAGCAAATATTGCAGAATGGTAAATG
>NW_016902265.1:0-1894 GCF_001698545.2 Rhinopithecus bieti | reverse complement strand
AGGTTATGCATGGGCTCAGCAACATCGACCTCCACTCACCAAGGCTGACCTATGGCCACTGCTGTGCGCCCAATTTGCCAGCAGCAGAGACCAGCACTGAGCCCTCAATATGGTACCATTCCTGGGGTGATCAGCCAGCTACCTGGTGGCAGGTTGATTATATTGGACCTCTTCCATCATGAAAAGTGCAGATGTTTGTCCTCAATGGAATAGACACTTACTCCAGATATGGGTTTGTCTATCCTGCATTCAATGCTTCTGCCAAGACTACCATCCAAGGATTCACGGAATACCTTATCCACCATCATGGTATTCCACACAGCATTGCCTCTGAACAAAGCACTCACTTTATGGCTAAAGAAGTGTGGCAGTGGGCACTATGGTCATGGACTTCACTGGTCTTATCATGTTTCCCATCATCCTGAAGCAGCTGGATTGATAGAATGGAGGAATGGCCTTTTAAAGTCACAATTACAATGCCAACTAGGTGACAATACTTTGCAGGGTAGGGGCAAAGTTCTCCAGAAGGCCATGTATGCTCTGAATCAGCATTTAATATATGGTACTGTTTCTCCCATAGCCAAGATTCACAGGTCCAGGAATCAAGAGGTAGAAGTGGAAGTGGTACCACTCATCATCACCCCTAGTGATCCACCAGCAAAACTTTTGCTTCCTGTTCCCATGACATTACGTTCTGTTGGCCTAGAGGTCTTAGTTCCAGAGGGAGGAAAGCTGCCACCAGGAGACACAACAACAATTCCAGTAAACTGGAAGTTAAGATTGCCACCTGGACACTTTGGACCTCTGCTACCTTTAAATCAACAGGCTAAGAAGGGAGTGACAGTGTTGACTGGCGTGAATGACCTGGACTATCAAGATGAAATCAGTCTGCTACTCCACAACAGAGGAAAGGATGAGTAAGCATGGACTACAGAGGATCCGTTGGGACATCTCTCAGTATTACCATGCCCTGTGATTAAGGTCAATGGGAAACTACAACAGCCCAATCCCGGCAGGACTACAAATGACCCAGGCCCTTCAGGAATGAAGGTTTGGGTCGTTCCACCAGGGAAAAAAACCACAGCCTGCTGAGGTGTTGTTGAAGGCAAAGGGAATGCAGAATGGGTAGTAGTAGAAGGTGGTCATCAATACCAGCTGTGACCACATGACCAGCTGCAGAAGTCAAGACTGCAATTGTCATGAGGATTTCCTCCTTCTTTTGTTAAAAGCATGGTTTTGCATGTATACACTTGTACTAAGAAAACATATTTTGTTTCCTTTCTCCTTTATCGTGTGATGTAAGATTTATTGACTTGACATCAATGTTTAAGTATTGTTAACTTTATGTAATAGTGTTTGGGTTGGGGATTGGTGCGTTTCCAGTTGTATGAAGGATAGTTATGTTAGGCATAATCATGACCTTATTGTTGTCTTTATTTGAAGATGATGTATGATCTCAGGAGATGTGTATGGGTTCAAGTTGACAAGGGGTGGACTTGTGATGGTTAATACTGAGTGTCAACTTGATTGGATTGAAGGATACAAAGTATTCATCCTGGGTGTATCGGTGAGGGTGCTGCCAAAGGAGATTAACATCTGAGTGGGTGGGCTGGGAAAGGCAGACCCACCTGTAATCTGGGTGGGCACAATCTAATCAGCTCCCAGTGTGGCTAGAATATAATAAGCAGGCAGAAAATGTGAAAAAAGATGCTGGCCTAGCCTCCTGGCCTACATCTTTCTCCCATGCTGGGTGCTTCTTGCCCTTGAACATTGGACTCCAAGTTCTTCAGTTCTGGAACTTGGACTGGCTCTTCTTCCTCCTCAGTCTGTAGATGGCCTATTGTGGGACCTTGTGATCATGTGAGTTAATACTTAATAAACTCATATATATATA
>NW_016902264.1:0-292 GCF_001698545.2 Rhinopithecus bieti | reverse complement strand
CCACGTTCCAGACCCTCTTACTACAACAACATTGCTCCTGCCTGGGTCTCCAGCTCCATGACCCTGAAACTAGAAAATGACCTCTCCTCCCTGAGTCGTGGGCTTCCAGACCCTCAAATTACAACAATGCTCCTCCCTGGGTCTGCGGCTCCATGACCCTCAACCGAGAACAAGACCTCTCCTCCCTGGGTCGACAGCTTCCAGACTCTCTTACTACAACATTGCTCCTGCCTGGGTCTTCATCTCCACGATCTTCAAACTACAACATGACCTCTCCTCCCTGGGGCTGTAG
>NW_016902263.1:0-292 GCF_001698545.2 Rhinopithecus bieti | reverse complement strand
CACACATATACACACACATATATACACACACACATATATATACACACACACACATATATACACACACATATATATACACACACACATATACACACATATATATACACACACATATATATACACACATACATATATACACACATATATACACACACACACGCACACATATACACACACACATATATATACACACATATATATACACACACACACATATACACACACATATATATACACACACACACATATACACACACACATATATACACACACACGTACATACACACACACG
>NW_016902262.1:0-204 GCF_001698545.2 Rhinopithecus bieti | reverse complement strand
GGTGCAGTGGCCAGATCTCAGCTCATTGCAAGCTCCGCCTCCTGGGTTTACGCCATTCTCCTGCCTCAGCCTCCCGAGTAGCTGGCACTACAGGCACCCGCCACGTCGCCCGGCTAGTTTTTTGTATTTTTTAGTAGAGACGGGGTTTCACCGCGTTAGCCAGGATGGTCTCGATCTCCTGACCTCATGATCCACCCGTCTCGG
>NW_016902261.1:0-292 GCF_001698545.2 Rhinopithecus bieti | reverse complement strand
CCTTTCTTTTCATGGAACACTTTGCTCACACTGTTTTTGTGGAATCTTCAAGAGGATATTTCAGAGCACATTGAAGCCTATGGTGACAAAGGAAATATCCTTAGATAAAAAACCTCAAAGAAACTTTCTAAGAAACTGCTTTGTGATGTGTTAATTCACCTCACAGAATTTCACTGTGCATTTCATTTAGCAGTGTGCTAACACTGTTTTCTTGGAATCTGCAATGGGATATTTTGGAGTGCATTGAAGCTTATGCTTACAAAGGAAATATCCTCATGTAAAAACTGGAAAG
>NW_016902260.1:0-204 GCF_001698545.2 Rhinopithecus bieti | reverse complement strand
GGCAGGGGCCAGATTTCAGCTCACTGCAAGCTCCCCCTCCCGGGTTTACACCATTCTCCTGCCTCAGCCTCCCGAGTAGCTGGGACTACAGGCACCCGCCACCTCGCCCAGCTAGATTTTTGTATTTTTTTAGTAGAGATGGGGTTTCACCGTGTTAGCCAGGATGGTCTTGATCTCCTGACCTCGTGATCCCCCCGTCTCGGC
>NW_016902259.1:0-3759 GCF_001698545.2 Rhinopithecus bieti | reverse complement strand
GGGATCGCGCCTGCTCCCTAGGCTGCATATCTTCCTGGGCGGGAAAGTGTTTGCGCGCAGGCGGGAAAGGTTGGTGCCGGCTGGAACAGTTTAGGCGTGCGCGGGAGAAACAGGCGCGCGCGGGAAAAGCTTTGGGCGCGCGCGGGAACAGTTTGGGCGCGCGGGAAGAGTCCGCAATAAAGAACCCGGAAATGTGCCGTCTTGTCTCCGCTTTGCGGAGATCAAGCAACAGAGGTCGGCTAATTCCGGGCCTCATGGCTCCGGACACATATTGAACTGGGAAAAGTTGAAAACATTTCTCTTAAAACTGGAACAAGACAAAATGCCCACTTTAACCATTCCTGTTCAACATAGTACTGGAAGTCCCCCCAAAGCACTCAGGCAAGATAAATAAATAAAAGGCATTCAATTTGGAAAAGAGAAAATAAAATTATTTATCTTCACTGATAATGCAATCTTATTCCTAGAAAGACCTAAAGACTCCCCAAAATACTTTTATCTTGATATATGACTTTAGTACAGTTTCAGGATACAAAATCACCATGCAGAAATCAGTAGCATTTCTATACACCAATAACACTTAAGCTGATAACAAAGTCAAGAACTCAATCCCACTTACAAAAGCCAACACACGTGCATAATATCTAGGAATACGTTTAGCAAAGGAAGTAAAAGATCTTTAATAGAAGAACTACGAAACACTGATGGAAGAAATCACAGAAGACACAAACAAATGGAAAACATCCCATGCTCATGGATTAGAAAATCAGTATCACTTAAATGGCCGTACTTTCCACAGCAATCTAACGATTCAATGCAATTCCTATCAAATTACCAACATCATTTTCACAGAATTAGGAAAACAATCCTGACATTTAGATAGAACCAAAAAAGAGCCTGAACAACCAAAGAAATTCCAAGAAAAGTGAATCTAAGATGAGCTATACATGACTAATTATGCTGTCAAGTCTTCTTTCTTAAGGGCTAAATATTATTTATCTTGAGAACATGTAATGGGTTATGTCTGCTTGGCTGTATAAAAGGGAATGATTTATTTCTGTCTTTTCAGTTTCCTAGCAGATTGTCTGTGATGCTCAAGCAGATTGTCTGTGATGCTCATCACATCCTGGTTTCATTATTCACTTTTCTTTTCTAACTTGGTAAGGAGATTTTCTGAGTTCACAGGAGATTTTGTTTTCAGTTATATTTCCATATGCCTGGTGACAAGGACAGTATGTCTAGGAGTTGCCAAATTAAATGGAGCAGCTGAAAATTTATGTTCACAAAACAACCAGGTAAAAGATCCTCCAAGTGCTCTCCGTTTTGGGAATATGAATCTGACAAACTTCTCAAAATCCAAATATTACTATTGAATAAGCATGGAAAATATGGGCTCTAATATCCCATTGGGATCATCATGTGGTTGGAAAATCTGGGAAGCTATGAATGTCGCCTCCAGGTCTTTGTCTTAAAGAGCTAATATTTTATGTCATATTTGAAATGTGTATATGAGAATCCACTCTTGCAGTGGCTAAAGAATACTTATTTTGATTTGGATGAATGAATGTATTTGCAGAAGCTTATCCCAAGCAAATGAATTACTGCCATTTATGAGATGGATATCATTATAAAATAATTTGAATTACCAAAAAATACTGAGATAAATGAAAAGAAAATGCCACCATTAAACACCCTTTCCCTTTCACAGAATTCTTGTCTTCTTTCTCATCTGTCTTCAATAGATCCCTCTACTTCCCTTACCATTTTCCTTCTCTCACTCAGACTGAGTCCTGAAAAGAGGGAGGTGATGATGTTTGTATAGGTTGTTGCCTTTGTTTGTGAACTTCCCTGAAAAAATGGATGAGGAATCACAACTTCTTTAGTGATTAACAAATCACCTACTTTGTTTGAGGACATAATTATGGGTACCTCTAGAGCTATCCCAGATTCCACCTCCAAGAGTTCTCTAACACCTGCACAACCTATAGCTCTGTGAGATGGTTTGGCTGTGTCCCCACCTGAAGCTCATGTTGAATTGTAGCTCCCATAATTCCCCTTGTTCTGGGAGGGGCCAGGGCAGGGGAAGATAACTGAATCATGGGGCGGTTTCCTCTATACTGTTCTCATCCAAGTGAATAAGTCTCACGAGAGCTGATGGTTTTATAAGGGAAAACCCTTTCACTTGGTTCTCATTTTCTCTAGCCTGCCACCATGTAAGACATGCCTTTCACCTTCAGCCATGATTGTGAGGCCTCCCCAGCCCCATGGAACTGTGAGTCCATTAAACCTCTTTTCTTTATAAATTACCCACTCTTGTATATGTCTTCATCAGCAGTGTGAGAATAGACTAATACACTTGAAATGCAGATTTGATAAAGATAATTAATCTGGAAATATTTGAGAACTAGGATAAAATATTCTACCTCCATATGAAGACAGCAGTATGGAGAGTAGATATTCTAATCATTTAGAAAATGGCAAACAAACTAGGCTTTAAGCTGATGAATGTCAACACAGGAAAGCAAGCCGAAGTGCCATGTGATTTATATTTATCTTGTCTCATTCCCAGGAAAACCATGTCTTTCCTATGTGGATAATCAGCAAAGCTGATTACATTGGGAAGCAACTCAGGATTGCCAGGTAATTCATATTCCTTTCTCACCAGCCGATATTACATAATTAAAGACATTTTTTCCTATGCTCCAGATGCAGATTTATTTCACACAATGTTTTCAATTCACAGTTCTTCTGGACGTGCCCTGGTTAATGCATGGAATTCAGCAACAGCAGACTTTGTTCCATTGACAGATCCAAAAGATCACCACATCAAGGCATATGGTGGCAAGATGGCAAAATAATCTGCCACCCCTAACAACTATGGAAGTTCTAAGGATGTTAGAGACCCATGGAGAGGAATTCTAATGGTCATACTGGAAGCGTATTCACTAATGGCGAGTTGGGAGAAGTTGCAGCAATACACGCAGAAGATTGGTGAGCCCTCCATTAAATGACAGTTTTATAGTGATTTAAAAAAAAAAAAAAAGTTAATCCAGAATTCCATATTTACCAAAATTATACTTCAAGAATGAATGTGACATGATAATGTCAATGAAAAGAAAACCAAGATAATTTATCACCCCAAAATTATTGAAAAGAATGCTAAAGAAAGTTATTCAGGCTAAAAGAAAATGATAACAGAAAGAAACTCTGATTTCCAGGTGAGAAAATTGGGGCATAAGTGTAAATACGGGGTAATTTGGGAGTAAAGATAAATAAATAAATATTGTGCTGGTTAAAAGGCCATTTTCTTCTTAATTGAGGGAGTTTTATACAAAATTAATTTTGCTTGTGTAGTGCATAATACATATGGCTGTGAAATATATTATGATTAAAGCCTAGAGGATTTTGGAAGATGTGTTAAAGGGGCATGTGTGTTTCGCGTTTTCTACATTTAAAGTAAGGCTATAACATCCATTGAAATAGGCTGAGAAATGTTAAGAATAAATATCATACCTGAGTAGCAGTGTCTGATAGAAAATAATGTGGGACATACATGTAATCTTAAAATATATAATAGC
Organism: Rhinopithecus bieti; assembly: GCF_001698545.2. Classification (NCBI taxonomy): domain Eukaryota; kingdom Metazoa; phylum Chordata; class Mammalia; order Primates; family Cercopithecidae; genus Rhinopithecus; species Rhinopithecus bieti. Next base: position 181 of record NW_016902259.1, on the reverse strand, counting down.
CATGTTTGAAAAGTAAAATGAAACAAGTGAATTTATGTATTTTATTTAATCCAATATAGTCATTGCATTACATATTTAATATGTAATTTATAAAATATTATATATTCTTTTATTTTGTAATTAATTTTGAAATTCAGCTTGTATTTGACCCTTATAACAAACTTCAATTTTGATAATTTTT
>NW_016902258.1:0-202 GCF_001698545.2 Rhinopithecus bieti | reverse complement strand
ATCATACTTGAAACCATACTACAAGGCTACAGTAACCAAAACAGCATGGTACTGGTACAAAATAGGCACATAGACCAATGGAACAAAGTAGAGAACTCAGAAATAAAACTACCCATGTACAACCATCTGATCTTTGACAAACCTGACAAAACAAGCAATGGGGAAAGGATTCCCTATTTAACAAATTGTGCTGAGAGAACTG
>NW_016902257.1:0-203 GCF_001698545.2 Rhinopithecus bieti | reverse complement strand
ACTGAAAGGAAGAGAAGCGGTAAAGCTTCTATCTCTACATTATTTATGCCATAATATACTAAAGTCTTGCCTATTATTAAATTCCAAATGCTGTTTCACTCATTCTCTTTCTTCCCCAAGCTTCACCTTCTTTATTCCCAGCAAAATTTAAAACCCTCTTGCTCTAAAGTTCTCTATCTGCCTTTAAAAAAACACAGATAAGT
>NW_016902256.1:0-204 GCF_001698545.2 Rhinopithecus bieti | reverse complement strand
CACCTCCTCCCGTCCCTGCTCACCTCCTCCCGTCCCTGCTCACCTCCTCCCGTCCCTGCTCACCTCCTCCCGTCCCTGCTCATCGCTCATCTTCCGTCCCCGTTCACCTACTCCCGTCCCCACTCACCTCCCACGCCCTACTCACCTCCTCCCGTCCCTGCTCACCTCCTCCCGTCCCTGCTCACCTCCTCCCGTCCCTGCTCA
>NW_016902255.1:0-1644 GCF_001698545.2 Rhinopithecus bieti | reverse complement strand
TGAAAGACTATTTGTTATGATTGCCATTCTTTTGCATTTGCTGATAAGTGTTTTACTTCCAATTATGTGGTCAATTTTAGAATAAATGTGATGTGGTGCTGAGAAGAATGTTTATTCTGTTGATTTGGGTTGGAAAGTTCTGTAGATGTCTATTAGGTCTGCTTGGTCCGGGGCTGAGTTCCAGTTCTGGATATCCTTGTTAATTTTCTGTCTCATTGATCTGTCTAATATTGACAGTGTGCTGTTAAAATTCTCCCACTACTATTATTTGGGACTCTATGTCTCTTTGTAGGTCTCTAAGAACTTGCTTTATGAATCTGGTTCCTCCTGTATTGTGTGCATATATATTTAGGATAGTTGACTCTTCCTGTTGCATTGATCCCTTTACCATTATGTAATGCCCTTCTTTGTCTTTTTTGATCTTTGTTGGTTTAAAGTCTGTTTTATCAGAGACTAGGATTGTAATCCTTGCTATTTTTTTTCTTTTCATTTGCTTGGTAAATATTCCTCCATCCCTTTATTTTGAGCCTATGTGTGTCTTTGCATGTGAGATGAGTCTCCTGAATACAGCACACCAAAGAGTCTTGACTCCTTATCCAATTTGCCAGTCTGTGTCTAAATGGGGCATTTAGCCCATTTACATTTAAGGTTAATATTGTCATGTGTGAATTTGATCCTGTCATTATGATGCTAGCTGGTTATTCTTGCCCATTAGTTGATGCAGTTTCTTCAGTGTCGATGGTCTTTACAATTTGGTATGTTTTGCAGTGGCTGGTACCAGTTTTCCCTTTCCATGTTTAGTGCTTCCTTCAGGAGCTTTTGTAAGGCAGGCCTGGCAGTGACAAAATCTCTCATCATTTGTTTGTCTGTAAAGGATTTTATTTCTTCTTTGTTTATGAAGCTTAGTTTGGCTGGATATGAAATTCTGGGTTGAAAATTCTTTAAGAATGTTGAATATTGGTCCCCACTCTTTTCTGGCTTTTAGGGTTTCTGCAAAGAGATCCGCTGTTAGTCTGATGGGCTTCCCTTTGTGGGCAACCCGACCTTTCTCTCTGGTTGCCCTTAACATTTTTTCCTTCATTTCAACCTTGGTGAACTGATGATTATGTCTTGGAGTTGCTCTTCTCGGGGAGTATCTTTGTGCTGTTCTCTGTATTTCCAGAATTTGAATGTTGGCCTGTCTTGCTATCAGTTCTCCCGGATAACATCCTGAGGAGTGTTTTCCAACTTGGTTCCATTCTACCCATCACTTTCAGGTACACCAATCAAACGTAGCTTTGGTCTTTTCACACAGTCCCATATTTCTTGGAGGCTTTGTTCATTCCTTTTCATTCTTTTTTCTGTAAACTTGTCTTCACACTTTATTTCATTAAGTTGATCTTCAATCTCTGATATCCTTTCTTCTGCTTGATCAATTCAGCTATTGATACTTGTGTATGCTTCACAAAGTCCTTGTGCTGTTTTCCAGTTCCATCAGGTCATTTATGTTCTTCTCTAAACTGATTATTACTCTAGATTACTCTAACCTTTTTTCAAGGTTCTTAATTCCTTGCATTGGGTTAGAACATGCCATTTCAGCTCAGAGGAGTTTGTTATTAGCCACTTTCTGAAGCCTACTTCTGTCAATTCATCAAACTCATTCTC
>NW_016902254.1:0-289 GCF_001698545.2 Rhinopithecus bieti | reverse complement strand
TTTTTTTTTGAGACGGAGTCTCGCTCTGTTGCCCAGGCTGGAGTGCAGTGGCGCAATCTCGGCTCACTGCAAGCTCCATCTCCCGGGTTCCCGCCATTCTCCTGCCTCAGCCTCCCGAGTAGCTGGGACTACAGGCGCCCGCCACCACGCCCGGCTAGTTTTTTGTATTTTAGTAGAGACGGGGTTTCACCGTGTTAGCCAGGATGGTCTCGATCTCCTGACCTCGTGATCCGCCCGTCTCGGCCTCCCAAAGTGCTGGGATTACAGGCTTGAGCCACCGCGCCCGGCC
>NW_016902253.1:0-242 GCF_001698545.2 Rhinopithecus bieti | reverse complement strand
TGAAGGTTGGCATGATGGTGGCAAGTCCCACACAAGGTACAACAACCTCTAAAAGGCAGCTGAACTTCAGGGACCATTCCAGGGCCAGCCCAAGTCCCAGAAGAGGGCAAACAGCAAAGCCATTCTCATCTGTGTGGGCAGACACTCGGCCTCCCAGCGCTGCTCTGGAGGGCCGCCCACCAGGCTGGGCACCCCATGCCCCTTGCCTTCCTGTGTGTGGAACTTCATGAGAGACAAACTGT
>NW_016902252.1:0-290 GCF_001698545.2 Rhinopithecus bieti | reverse complement strand
CGGTGGCTCACGCCTGTAATCCTAGCACTTTGGGAGGCCGAGACGGGCGGATCACGAGGTCGGGAGATCGAGACCATCCTGGCTAACACGGTGAAACCCCGTCTCTACTAAAATACAAAAAAAAAAAAAAAATTAGCCGGGCGTAGTGGCGGGCGCCTGTAGTCCCAGCTACTCGGGAGGCTGAGGCAGGAGAATGGTGTGAACCCGGGAGGCAGAGCTTGCAGTGAGTCGAGGTCGTGCCACCGCACTCCAGCCTGGGTGACTGAGCAAGACTCCGTCTCAAAAAAAAA
>NW_016902251.1:0-243 GCF_001698545.2 Rhinopithecus bieti | reverse complement strand
GAGATGAAGTTTTGCTCTCGTTGCCAAGGCTGGAGTGCAATGGTGCGATCTTGGCTCACCGCAACCTCTGCCTCCCGGGTTCAAGCGATTCTCCTACCTCAGCATCCTGAGTAGCTGGATTTATAGGCATGCGCCACCATGCCTGGCTAATTTTGTACTTTTAGTAGAGAAGGGGTTTCTCTGTTGGTCAGGCTGCTCTCGAACTCCTGACCTCGGGTGATGCGGCTGCCTTGGCCTCCAAAA
>NW_016902250.1:0-643 GCF_001698545.2 Rhinopithecus bieti | reverse complement strand
GTGCAGTGGCGTGATCTTGGCTCACTGCAAGCTCCGCCGTGAACTTTTAAACAAATTAGATTGATTTGATCATTTCCATTCAAGAATGAGAGAAAAGCTATGCAAAGTTGAATAATGAAATACTGATTACTACGAATAATTCTAAGTTTATATAGTTTGCTTCTTATTTTCAATGCTATGAGGGGCCAAATCTTTTCCTCATGTTATGAATGTGTTCATTGCTGCTATTTTATGTGATAAAGAGTTGTATACTGTTGTAGCAAATTGAATTATGTTATTTCATGAGCTTTGATCATCTATTAAATATTTATGTATGAAAGATAATTCTCAATTTTCTACCTGTGTTCTATCTATCTATCTATCTATCTATCTATCTATCTATCGATCGATCTATATCATCTATCTGTATATTCACCTAGAGAGGGTTACCCACTCCAGCCTGGGCAACAGTACAATTCTCTCTCTCTACCAGTCCATTAATATGGACTTCCTTCCATAAAATTAAACAATTTTAAAGATACCACCTTCTGATTGAGCCACTGGAATTCAGGAAAAAATATTTTGACTCAGTTACCTCTTATGTTACTATCATTATTTGTAGGTAAAAAAATAATATCTGTTCTTGTTCAAAATATATTTGTAA
>NW_016902249.1:0-292 GCF_001698545.2 Rhinopithecus bieti | reverse complement strand
TGTGTTGTCTGTATTCACCTCACAGAGTATGATTCCTTTCTTGGAGCTGTTAGTAAAACTGTTTTCGTGGAATCTGCAATGGGATATTTGGAGTGCATTGAAGCCTATGGTGACAAAGGAAATACCCTCAGATAAGAACTAGAAAGGAACTTTCTGAGAAACTTCTTTGTGTTGTCTGTATTCACCTCACAGAGTATGATTCCTTTCTTGGAGCTGTTAGTAAAACTGTTTTCGTGGAATCTGCAATAGGATATTTGGGAGTGCATTGAAGCCTATGGTGACAAAGTAAACA
>NW_016902248.1:0-204 GCF_001698545.2 Rhinopithecus bieti | reverse complement strand
GACACCGGAACTCGAGTCCTGCAGCCCTGGCCTGAGGTCCACAGGAATATGCCAGGGCTCTGGTCCTGTGCCCTGGGCCACGCAGCCCCAAAGTGTGGTGATGGGTCTTGGACATAAGTATTTTCGTTCTAAGTTTTCCATTTTTTTCTTTCTTTTCTTTTTTATGTGCCATCAATGCATGCTGCATGGTACTGTAGGGGATTT
>NW_016902247.1:0-310 GCF_001698545.2 Rhinopithecus bieti | reverse complement strand
TTAAAGAATAGGCCGGGCGCGGTGGCTCAAGCCTGTAATCCCAGCACTTTGGGAGGCCGAGATGGGCGGATCATGAGGTCAGGAGATCGAGACCATCCTGGCTAACATGGTGAAACCCCATCTCTACTAAAAAATACAAAAAACTAGTCGGGTGAGGTGGTGGGTGCCTGTAGTCCCAGCTACTCGGGAGGCTGAGGCAGGAGAATGGCGTAAATCCGGGAGGTGGAGCTTGCAGTGAGCTGAGATCCAGCCACTGCACTCCAGCCTGGACGACAGAGCGAGACTCCGTCTCAAAAAAAAAAAAAAAAAA
>NW_016902246.1:0-1213 GCF_001698545.2 Rhinopithecus bieti | reverse complement strand
CTTGGTCTCCCAAAGTGCTGGGATTACAGGCTTGAGCCACCGCGCCCGGCCGTTGTGTCTGTATTCTTAACAACATTTATTGGTATCTAGTTTTGTAATATGATAAACAAATTCAACATAGCTCATTGGTTTTTTTTTACATAAGCTTTTAAAAAATAACAGCTTTATTGAGATATAATTCATATGCCAGGAAGTTTATCCATTTGAAGTGCACAATTCAATGGTTTGAGTATATCACAGAGTCGTGCAAGCATCACCACAAACAATTTTCATGACCTCCCCGCAAAACTGTATCTATTAGCAATCACTCACCATTTCCCCTCTAGTTCCACCCCGAGCCCTAGGCGACCATAAACCCACTTTCTGTCTCTCTGGATTTTCATATTCGGAGCATTTTATGTCATTGGAATCATGAAACATATGCTCTTGTGTCTGGCATTTTCACTTAACATAACGTCTTCAAGGCTTATCCATGTTGTAGCATGTGTCAGTTTTCATTCCTTTTATGGTTGAATAACAGTCTATTGTATATATATAGCACATTTTGCTGCTCCATTCATCGGTTGATGAGCATTTTGGTTATTTATACTTTTAGCAGTTATTTAACAATGCTGCTTTTATTGCCAGATAACATTTCATCATATGGATATGCTCATTATTTTATATGCAATTATTCAATTGTGAATGAGACAAAGATTTTAATAGATTTGACCACTTTCTTTTGTTTTGTTTTACTTACTGAGTTGTACAAGAAGTTGTATATTAATGATTTTCTTTGCTTGTCAAATATGTTGCAATATTTTTTCCACTTTGTATATATTCAAATTTATTTTCTCTTCCTTTAAGACTTTAGGATTGTGTGTCTTGTCTAGAAAGTCTTTTATATTACATCTGTGTAGTGTGGATATAAAAAAATAAAACTAAAAAAAATTGAAGAAAAGTCTTATTATTTTATTTTATATTTTCTTTTCCTTTTCCTTTTTTGAGACAGAGTCTTACTACTCTGTTGCCCAGGTTGGAGTGCAGTGGCACAATTATAGCTCATTACAGCCTCAACTTCCTGTGTTTAAGCCATCCTCCCACCTCACCCTCCCAAGTATCGTGGACTATAGGTGTGCACCATGCCTGGCTGGTCTGCAACTCCTGAGCTCCAGCAGTCCTCCCACCTTGACCTCCCAAAGTGCTGGGATTACAGGTGTGGGCCACGGCACCC
>NW_016902245.1:0-1218 GCF_001698545.2 Rhinopithecus bieti | reverse complement strand
TTATATAAAATTATGTTTTATAAAATTATATATAAATTATTTAAAATAAAATCAGTGGCCTTAAATAAAGTTTTCTTGGAAGAGAGCCACACTTATTCACTTACTCCTTGTCTATAGCTGTTTTGTGCTACAACGGTCAAGTGTTCTGACAGAAACCATACGACCTGCAAAACCCAGAATAGTTCTCTCTGACCCTTTATAGAAAAGTTTGCCAACTCCTGCACTGCATAAAGTCTGGCTCTTCCCATCCTACAGTCTGAGAGCTTCATATGTCATAATGTACTCGGTATAATTCAAATGCAATATCATTAAAAGGACAAAAGCAAACATTTATACTGGATTTTGTGGGACAAACCTTGTTTGAAATGTTCTGTCATGTTGTCTATATGTAATATTCTAACGGTTGGGTAATGCCAATACTTATAAGCAACATCTCCAAATTTCCTCTTTCATCTAGAAGAGACAAAATTCTTGTTCAGAGAACACATGCCTTGATTTGGGGCTAAGAAACATGCTCACTGAGCCTTTGGTGCTCCTTATACTTAGATTTAACCTGAAGGTAAAAGTCTGACAGAAACAAGTAACCAGAAAAGCACAAACATTGAAACACTCTCGGAAAATCTCAGCCAATTACATGTTTCTTTTAGATTGGTAGAAATGATTCAGCTGCTCCAGTAACAATTTCTTTTGCCATGGGAAAGAAATCTACTTCACCTAACTGCAAATGTTTTAAACTAAATTTCCTTCTCAAAGGGTTACCATATCTACTGTTACGAACATAACTCGTTGTAAACTGTTTTAAATCTTTTCAAATTTATTGGAGGTGGGGGGCAGGTAGGGAGGTTAGTCTAGAATGTAGAAAATCTACATTCTAGCTAAAGTGGTTAGTCTAACCTAGCCTTTCAGTTAGTCTAGAATGTAAAATGGCAGCCACAATGATAGGTTGCGTTGGATCTCAATAGAGACCTAAGTGCTTTGCAAAACAAGAATGACATTTCCAAAGCAGCATCCTGAAATGTTTAGATGTTGATGATGGAAACCACTCGCATCCTCCCCAGTGAGTTTCTCAGAAGGGGCAGCTGGAGAGGCGGAAGGGGCAGCTGGAGGAGGGGAAGATGGGACAGCTGGAGGAGGGGAAGGGGCAGCTGGAGGAGGGGAAGGGGCAGTTGGAGGAGGGGAAGGGGGGAGCTGGAGGATGGGAAGGGAGGCGGGTGGAGG
>NW_016902244.1:0-204 GCF_001698545.2 Rhinopithecus bieti | reverse complement strand
GTCTCAAGAACCCTATGAGGCTATCTAAAAAAAAAACAAAAACAAAGATCCTATAAAAGAATGATGATTATTATTACTTTACCATGAAAGGAAGTATTATTCTCACTTTTCAGATGATAAAATAGAGTCACAGAAAAGTGAAATAGGTTGCCCAAGATTGTAAACTAGGAAGTGGCAGAGCCAAGAATTGAACCCAGGTAAAGT
>NW_016902243.1:0-243 GCF_001698545.2 Rhinopithecus bieti | reverse complement strand
GGGCGCAGTGGCTCAAGCCTGTAATCCCAGCACTTTGGGAGGCTGAGACGGGTGGATCATGAGGTGAGGAGATGAGACCATCCTGGTCTACATGGTGAAACCCCGTCTCTACTAAAAAATACAAAAAACTAGCCGGGCGAGATGGCGGGCGCCTGTAGTCCCAGCTACTCGGGAGGCTGAGGCAGGAGAATGGCGTAAACCCGGGAGGCGGAGCTTGCAGTGAGCCGAGATCGCGCCACTGCC
>NW_016902242.1:0-226 GCF_001698545.2 Rhinopithecus bieti | reverse complement strand
TTTGTTTTGTAGAGACAGGGTCTTGCTATATTGCCCAGGCTCGTCTGGAACTCCTGAGCTCAAGTGATCATCCTGTCTTGGCCTTCCAAAACTCTGGGATGACAAGCATGAGCCATCATGTCCAGCCTGTACTACATGTTCTTTATCCATTCATCTATTGATGGACATTGAGCTGTATCTTTGCTAGTGTGAATAGATCCCAGCAAGTTATTAACAAACATATAGG
>NW_016902241.1:0-204 GCF_001698545.2 Rhinopithecus bieti | reverse complement strand
AGCTGAAGCAGGAGAATCGCTTAAACCCAGGAGGTGGAGGTTGCGGTGAGCCGAGTTCGCACTATTGCACTCCAGTCTGGGCAACAAGAGTGAGACTCCATCTCAAAAAATTAAAAAAAAAAAAAAAAAAAAAAATTAGCCCAGCGTGGTGGCACACACCTGTAGTCCCAGCTGCTCTGGAGGCTGAGGCATGAGAATTGCTTG
>NW_016902239.1:0-1226 GCF_001698545.2 Rhinopithecus bieti | reverse complement strand
CCCTCAGGAATATTAATGCCATGTTTTTCTAAAGGCTAAGGAAGAGTCTGAAGAAAAGAGGAACAGGTGGCTGAATTTCAGAGGCAAAAGAGGTGCTACTGTCCTTATTTGATGAGAAACGTCATGAACATCTCCTTAGTAAAGGTAGATATTTTATTTTTTATTTTATGAATCTTTTCCCTGAAATGTGTGAATATGAGATCAAAACATCATTTTATAAGCCTATCAGCCTTACTTGGGAGAAATAGAATGAAAATTGATATTCTACTGATAGAAACAAAATGGAGTAAATGTTCTCAGTGATAAACCTATTTTAACAGGTTTCTATGTCCAGATTATTTCAAAACATTAGAAAAAAAATTTGTGTAGTCTATGCCAGATACAAGGGATATCAAGATCAATTGCATATAGTTTCTCAAATAGTTCACAGCCTAATAGGAACAGAAATGAAGACAAATCGTTGTAATAGTAAACACTATGGTAGAGGTAAGAAAAGGAAGGAATAGCTACTGTGAGAACAACTATTGATGTCACCCCATTGTTTTAGGATTAAAACAAAATCTTTAACGTGGTCTACAATGATCTCATATTTGCGTGGTCCAGCCATACTAATTTTCTTTTCTTAGCTAAGTTTAGTTATTTGGATTTATCACCAAGGAGTCTCTTTATGTGTGGAATGTTCCTGCCCTCTTTCTCTCTTCCTCCCTCCTTTGTGTGTGGGTGAGCTCTTTCATACAAATCTGCTTGACTGACCAGGAGACCAGGAAATGCTTACATTTAGACTTTTCGCACAATTGGTACTGAGCTATTAGTTCCTGAAACTTATTGAGCCATAAAATCAGTACTTTCATTTCTAAACTTTTGTGTTCATTTTGACTTAGAACTTTTATTGTAAAGAATCTTAAACCTTTATGGAAATAGGCAGAATAAAAGTAAAATTAATTTTATAACACAAGTACAAAACATAGCAACATATGAAATTGGTATTAAGTTTAATAAGCTTAAAGGTTGTTAGCTTCTGTTTTCTTAAAACAACAACAACAACAACAAAAAACCTCAGTAAAGGAATAACAAAATCTTGTTTTCCTGAAGCAAGGAGAAAGTATTTCATTAGAGGACACATATATGATTTTACATAATTGTGCTCATTAAAAACAAGTTAACTAATTTCAAGTGAATTAGTGAAAACTACTTTGAAATGATGCTTATAACGCATCTGTACTTTT
>NW_016902238.1:0-310 GCF_001698545.2 Rhinopithecus bieti | reverse complement strand
AAACAAACAAAATAGAAGAAGCTGTCAAAAGGCCAAACTTCAGACTGGAATGTTAAAATGGTTTGGGGCTGTTAAAAAACATCAGTTAACTTGCCAAGATGTTTAAGGACTGTTTTCTCTATATGAAAACCAAAATGTGGTGGCTTGGTAAGGCAAACCTCAAAGCACTAGTTTCAAGTCTGTGTTGCATTCTTGTTGTTAGCAGTTTTATACTCTCCCCATAATGTAGTATTATTAATCCATAGATATCATTGTTAATGTTCTACAGTAGTATTGGTTCTTAAATTTGACTTTTAAAAGCATTGTTAAA
>NW_016902237.1:0-239 GCF_001698545.2 Rhinopithecus bieti | reverse complement strand
CTGCAAGCTCTGCCTGCCGGGTTTACGCCATTCTCCTGCCTCAGCCTCCCGAGTAGCTGGGACTACAGGCGCCCACCTCGTCGCCCGGCTAGTTTTTTGTATTTTAAGTAGAGACAGGGTTTCACCGTATTAGCCAGGATGGTCTCGATCTCCTGACCTCGTGATCCGCCCGTCTCGGCCTCCCAAAGTGCTGGGATTACAGGCTTGAGCCACCGCGCCCGGCCCCTTCTGTATTTTTT
>NW_016902236.1:0-2142 GCF_001698545.2 Rhinopithecus bieti | reverse complement strand
TTTTTGAGACAGGGTCTTACTCTGCCTCCCAGCCTGGAATGCAGTGACACAATCTCAGTTCACTCCAGCCTCAACCTCCCAGCCCAAGCAATTCTCCTACCCCAGTCTCCTGCGTAGCTAGGACTACAGGTGATGCTATAATCTTGTAAAATTGCATGGATCTATAAAGATATGCCTTTAATTATTTTATTGAATAGCCTACAGAAATAACCTATTTTATTTAACATAGATGAAAGTAAGAGGTATTCACTAACTCATTTTTTAAAATAAGCAAAGATGATTTATAAAATAATACGCTATTTCAATCCCAATAATTATTGCAAATTGCGCATGCTTTAAGATATGTTTATTTAACTTAATATAAGAGCTCAGTTTAAGATTTGTAGGTCAGTGATAGACAAAGATAAGAGGAAAGTAAGTTGCAGAGAACATTGACAGAGTTATCTATTTGAAACTTTCCAAAATGTTTATGGTGGTTTTCTTCTTCATGGTTCTTTTAAAAGATGTTAATGGATTAATCAATAATTTTCATGTACATATTCAAAACAATAACCTCAAATTTTCTTAATCCAACTTAATTTGGGGAATAAAATATGAATTAGCCTTAAATATTTTAATATTAATATTTTATTCTTACATAATTTTGTGATGATTAACTTGAAAGATTTCTGTGATTGTGATGTACACTCTTCCAAACTAATATAATATTTAAAGTTCTATATACTGTGCTAAAATTAAGTGAAGCATGTTTGTCATTCTTAAGATATATGCTAAAGGAAAATTGCAATTTAACCTGGCTTTTAATTTTAATATTTTACAGATAAGAGTAAAGACTCAGAACATTTGAGCTGCTTATGTTATATTCATGTGGTAATAAGTAAAAGTCCTTTTAAGTCAAAGCTAGTATTCTTTTCCCCATTTATTTCCACAAAAGTATTTAGCTAAGGAAGGTGGGATTCTTTTTTACTAAGCACTTTTATTTAATATTCTTAATAGGAAATGTATTTCCAGTTTAGGTTTGTCTAGCTTAACAATATTCAAACTGTTCCAGATATATCATCTCATGTTTTCAATATTCACAAGCACACATTTTAGTTATATTTATTATTTATTTATTTAACAAACAGATACTGTTGATGCCAACTGATGAGATACGTATTATTATTTTCACATTTTGAAGAAGTAGAAATTGAGGCATGAAGCTTTATATATTTGCCCCAACGTATGCGGTAGTTGATGAAATTAGCATTTGAATCCAGCCAGTCTGCCTCCAGGGTAAGTAAGCTTACCCACACAATATTCAAGTATAAATGTCAATCAGCCAAAGTATGTTGGGTACATAGATATAACCTGACTATGCTAACATATAGAGAAGAAAGATGAATAGCAAAGTAGATGAGCAATGCTCTCAAAACTTTTCCTGGATTAGACGTTTGTGTTGTCCATTCAAGAACGGTTTCACAGGCCTATTGCAGTGTCTTTAGAATTATAAGTTCAAACCTTCTTTTATTTCTTGAGTTGTATTGAATTATATCTGTAAAGATATGTTATCTTCCATGACTTTTGCTTTACCTCTCCAAAGACTACAAATATTTGTACCTAGTATTTACTTTGCCTCTATTCTATACATACCACTTCATCTCTTGGTGTTTATTGAACACATTTACTTTTTTTTATCTCTTTCTTGGCATGGTTTACATATTCATTGTTTTGGGGCAAGATTAGGCTCTTAAAATGGGTTTTACTATTTATTTTCCTACCAACTATCATGTATCTTATTTATTAACAGTAAAGTATTTCATACATTTAAATATCATAGCTCTCATTTTGGGGCAACTAAAATTTAATAAAACAAATATTGAAGTACATTACAACTTAGGAGAAGATATATTTGAATATCTTATTTATATTTTGGAAGGATAATACATGCTCCTACATTATATTGTTTAAAATTTTGATTCTTGTTTCATATGATTATGAATTCGTGTTTACCCTTTTCTTATATAAAAAAAGAATGAAATAGTATAATGTTTGAGGTATGATATTCAAGATAAATACTATTCTTTGGTTCGTTTTATTAGTTTAAAATATTTCAGTGATAAATTATAGTTACTTTTTCTTAGAGTATATTATTCAAATTCA
>NW_016902235.1:0-453 GCF_001698545.2 Rhinopithecus bieti | reverse complement strand
ATCCCATTTGCCAATTTTGGCTTTTGTTGCCATTGCTTTTGTTGTTTTAGCCATGAAGGTTTTGTCCATGCCTATGTCCTGAATAGTATTGCCCAGGTTTTCTTCTAGGGTTTTATGGTTTTAGGTCTTAATTTTAAGTCTTTAATTAATCTTGAGTTAATTATTCTATAAGATGTAAGGAAGGGGTCCAGTTTCAGTTTTCTGCATATGGCTAATCAGTTTTCCCAACACGTGAGTTTGGATTCAGTTATTAAACAGAGAATCCTTTCCCCATTGCTTGTTTTACAAGGTTTGTCAAAGATCAGAAGGTTGTAGATATGTGGCATTATTTCTGAGGTCTCTGTTCTGTTCCATTGGCCTATATATCTATTTTGGTACCAGTACCATGCAGTTTTGGTTACTGTAGCCTTGTAGTATAGTTTGAAGTCAGGTAGCATGATGCCTCTAGCTTTG
>NW_016902233.1:0-869 GCF_001698545.2 Rhinopithecus bieti | reverse complement strand
AAAGAGACATAAAGAAAGTTATAAAATAAAAGGTGATTTTTTTGTTTTGTTTTGTTTTGTTTTGCTTTGTTTTTTGTAAGAAAGCTTAAAGAGAAATAATTTTATATGAGAGAGAATCTTGTATGGTAAATTTAGTCCTAAAATGAAATGACTGGTTGTTTAAGGAGGGATGTTCAGGACAACCCAGAAAGTCCAAGCATGTCATGAACGGTCAGTGTAAGTCACAATAAGAGCATTTATATGTTCAAGTTGTCATAGTAAGTATTGGTTTGCTTAGGGAAAAAAAAAACTATGAAAAGTTTTTTTAAAAAATTAAGGTTATTACATCTATGTATCTTCCTGTATGTGCTTTTAAAGTCCTTGTGACATTGGGTTACAGGGCTTTGACTCCTGGGCCTAAAATGGACACTAAGTCCTGCTAAATCTTAAACACTGACAGCAATTAAAGCCTCATCTTCATGCCCTGTAGAAGATGCCAATCAAAATAAACTGCATTCCTAAGACACAGGGTAAGAAATGAAGGCTATTCAACTCAAGGCCCAAGGACTATCACGGAAAAGGTGGGCACATAAAATTATAAGGACTGATTTTGAAAGATAAAATAATTTCAGTTTCTCTATAAATTAATCATTAACATCAAAGGCACACGGATGCAAGACTAGTGTATGGGCCACTGTGTCAGATTAACAAGCTTTTCTTAAAGCATTAACTGACTCCTTAAAGCTAACTATGTAGCATAATAGTTACAAAGGTTATAAAAGGCTTATGGAAGCTATATCTTACGGTCAAGGTTAAAATTTTATAGATTGTTTACAAAACTTTGAAAACAAATTTAATTGGCTTCATTCAATTTTTTATTAGGGCTTATC
>NW_016902232.1:0-2417 GCF_001698545.2 Rhinopithecus bieti | reverse complement strand
CATATTGTGTATATTTATATTATACAATGTGATACAAATTATTTTGATATGTATATACACTGTGAAATGATTGCCACAATTAAGCTAATGAATGTGTTTATCGTCTTGCATTGTTACAATGTTTTTTTGGTGCTAAGAACATTTAAGATATACTCTTTTAGTAAGTTTCATGCACATGATACAATATTATTAGCGATAGTTATTATGCTGGACTTATTAATCCAGAACTTATTCCTCCTGCTTAACTGAAACCTTGCTCACTTTGATGAACATTTTCCCACTTCTCTCACCCCAGCACTCTCCTCTCTCCTTCTATGAATTTAAATTTTTTCAACTCCACATAAAATGAGATCATGCAGTATTTGCCTTTTGTGCCTGACTTATTTCACTTAGCATAATGTCCTCCAGGTTAATCCACGTTCTTGAACATGACAAGACTTCCTTCATTTTGAGGAGTGAGTAATATTCCATTATGTATACCCTATTTTCTTTATTCATTTTTTGTCCATCTGTTGATGGACACTTAAGTTGATTCCATATGTTGGCTATTGAAAATAACACTGCAATGAACATGTGTATAGATATCTTTTCGACATACTGATTTCATTTCCTTTGGATGTATATCCAAAAGTGAGATTGCTGAATCATATGGTAGTTCTATTTTAAATTTTTTTTAAGGAAATTTCATGCTTTTCTTCTACAACGGCTATACACACACACACACACACACACACATATATATATATAATTTTTTTCCAGCCTGGGTGACAGAATGAGACTACTCTATCTGAAAACAAACAAACAAACAAACAATACAAAAAAAAGCCTTTTATCAGATAAATGGCTTGAACATATCTGCTGCCATTCTGTAGGTTGTCTCCTTACTCTGTTGATCATTTTCTTTGGTGGGCAGTATAATTTGTGCTGTATAGTTTGATGCAATTGTATTTATCTAATAAAAGGGTTTTAAATGTTTTTTTTAATTTTTTTTATTTTAGTTGAGATGGGGTTTCCCCATGTTGGTCAGGCTAGTCTTGAACTCCCGACCTCAGGTGATCCGCCCGCCTTGGCCTCCCAAAGTGCTGGGATTACAGGCATGAGCCACCATGCCTAGCTTATTTTATTTTATTTTTTAAGACAGGGTCTCGCTTTGTCACCCAGGCTGGAGTGCAGTGGCACTATCTCGGCTCACTGCAAACTCTACCGCAAGAGCTCAAGTGATCCTCCCACCTCAGTCTCTGGAATAGCTGGGATTACAAGTGTGCACCACTACATCTAGCTAATCTTTATATTTTAGTGGAGACAAGATTTCACCGTGTTGGCCAGGCTGGTCTCGAACTCCTGACCTCAAATGATCTGCTTGCCTTGGCCTCCCAAAGTATTGGGATTACAGACGTGAACCACTGCGCCTGGCCTGGTTTTGAGTTGCCTTTTGTATGTGGTATGAGATAAAGGCTTCAGCTTCCCAAAGTGTTGAGATTACAGGTGTGAGCTACCCTGCCTGGCCTCTGTCTTTTACTTTTGAGAATTTGACTATAATGTGTCTTGGTGAAGATCTCCCTTAGTTGAACTCATTTTGTTCATGAATTGTTTTCCTAATAATCATTTAGTTGTCTGTGTTCTCTTATAGCTCCTTGAGCTTCTTTAAGATGATTATTTTGAACTCTTACAAATTTTCAAATAATTACAAATTATTTTGATATACAAATTCATGAAGTTTGTGTTATCTCAATTTATTTTCTATTTATTTTACTTTTATATTTTGAGATGGAATCTCGCTTTTGTCACACAGGCTGGAGTGCAGTGGCACGATCTGGGCTCACCGCAAACTCTATCTCCCAGCTTCAAGTGATTCTCCTGCCTCAGCCTCCTAAGCAACTGGGATTACAGGCACCCACCACCACGCCTGCCTAATTTTGTACTTTTAGTAGAGATGGGGTTTCACCATGTTGGCCAGCCTGGTCTCAAACTCCTCAGGTGACCTCAGGTGATCCACCTGCCTCGGCCTCCCAAAGTGCTGGGATTACAGGCATGAGCCACTGTGCCTGGCCGTGTATCTCAATTTTAAGGTCAGTTATTAGTGCTTTAATTTTTTTACCTTTGGTGGTATCATGTTTCCCTGATTATTATTCTGTGATTCTGGAAGGACCATCTGATGAGTTCATGGGTAGGCTTACTTCTGAAGTCCTCAGATGGGCTGATCTGGTGTCTGGGGTCTGCAGAGGTGGATCTGGAACCTGAGTCTGTGGGTGGTACAGTCCTTAATCCTGAGTCCATGGAGATGGCCTGGCACTGGGGTTCACTGGTGTGGTCCCGGTGACTGGGCCTGCTGGAGAGGGCCTGGAGCCTGCGTCTGCAGGAATAGGCTTACAGCCTGTGTCCACAAGGGCTGACAGGAAGCCCGGGTCCATTGGAGT
>NW_016902231.1:0-873 GCF_001698545.2 Rhinopithecus bieti | reverse complement strand
GTTTTGTTACAAGCACCATGCTGTTTTGGTTACTGTAGCTTTGTAGTATAGTTTGAAGTCTGGTAGCATGATGCCTCTAGATTTGCTCTTTTGGCTTAGGACTATCTTGGCAATGCGTGCTCTTTTTTGGTTCTATATGAACTTTACAGTATTTTTTTTTTTTTCCAATTCTGTGAAGAAAGTCATTGGTAGCTTAATGGGGATGGTATTAAATCTACAAATTATCTTAGGCAGTATGGTCATTTTCACGATATTGATTCTTCCTACCCATGAGCATGGAATGTTCTTCCATTTGTTTGTGTCTTCTTTTATTTCACTGAGCAGTGGTTTGTAGTTCTCCTTGAAGAGTTCCTTCACATCTCTTTTATGCTGGATTCCTAGGTATTTTATTCTCTTTGAAGCAATTGCAAATGGGACTTCACTGATGATTTGGCTCTCTATTTATCTGTTATTGGTGTATAAGAATGCTAGTGACTTTTGCAACATTGATTTTGTATCCTGAGACTTTGCTGAAGTTGCTTAAAGAGATTTTGGGCTGAAACAATGGGGTTTTCTAAATATACAATAATGTCATCTGCAAATAGGGACAGTTTGACTTCCTCTCTTCCTAATTGAATACGCTTTATTTCTTTCTCTTGCCTGGTTGCCCTAGCCAGAACTTCCAACACTATGTTGAATAGGAGTGGTGAGAGAGGGCATTCCTGTCTTGTGTTATTCTCAGGTTTCCTAATATGAAAACCGAAACTGCATTCCTCATGTAGATGTAATAAAATAGACATTAGTCAAAACATCAAAACCGTAAACAGCAGCAGGCTATGATCAATTTGGCAAAATGATTACAGAAGAATTTTCTACATTAGTCATAATCACTTA
>NW_016902229.1:0-455 GCF_001698545.2 Rhinopithecus bieti | reverse complement strand
TATTAGTCAAACATTGATGGCTTACAAAGACATTTTTTCTCCCACTTTTGTTTTAAACAACTGAATAGAAGTAAGTAAATTATATTGTTAATTATGTTGTCTGGGAAACATTTGTAACTTACATAGATTCTATCTACAATCAATTTTATTATCTGATTAGAGGATTTTAAATTTGAAAGATATTAAAATTATCTAACTTAATAGCACAGCAAGTAAGAAAGATGTAACTAATATTAGGTCTCTTGAATCCTACACTTTCTACCATGTAATTTATAAAGCTATTTATTATATGTTTTAAATTAATACTACTATAATATTTTACTTGATATATTAATTGAGCTTCTGCATTTTCTTTTTTTATACTTCAAGTTCTAGGGTACATGTGCACAACGTGCAGGTTTGTTGCATATGTATACATGTGCCACGTTAGTGTGCTACACCCATTAACTTGTCAT
>NW_016902228.1:0-335 GCF_001698545.2 Rhinopithecus bieti | reverse complement strand
AGTGAATGGGAAACCAAGTGGGCATTGCAATGCTCTTAAATTTCTCTAGCAGTGCCAAAACACTTTGAGATTTTAGATATTGCTTAGGCTTCCTTACAGAGTTACAATGCACTGAGTAGTAATTGAGAAAATGGTTTAGCAAGCTTGAGACAATTCCATTTATTTTGTCAAAGGAGCATGTGATACATAATTGGACTTCCATATCCATGAGTTCTGCATCTTTAGATTCAACCAATTGCTGGTCAAATTAGTTGGG
Organism: Rhinopithecus bieti; assembly: GCF_001698545.2. Lineage (NCBI taxonomy): Eukaryota > Metazoa > Chordata > Mammalia > Primates > Cercopithecidae > Rhinopithecus > Rhinopithecus bieti. The sequence goes on along the minus strand of NW_016902228.1, from coordinate 79 downwards.
GAAAATTGCATCTGTCCTGAACATGAACAGATAGTTTTCCTTTCATTTTTTCATAAACAAAACAAAATAGCACCTATTT
>NW_016902227.1:0-243 GCF_001698545.2 Rhinopithecus bieti | reverse complement strand
TTCTATGAAGTTTTACCTGAAGATATCTCCTCTCTCACCGTAGGTCTGATTGTGCTCCCGAATCTCCCTTCGCAGATTCGTGCATGACGGATTTTCCAAACTGCGTAATATAAGATAAGTTTTAATTATGGGAGATGAAGAAATACATCTGACACAAAGCAGTTTCACGGAAATCTTCTTTCCAGTTTTTGTCTGAGGTTATTTCCTTTTTCACCATAGCCGTCCCTATACTCCCAAGTGTCT
>NW_016902226.1:0-775 GCF_001698545.2 Rhinopithecus bieti | reverse complement strand
TTGTCTCACTGTGTGATGGGTGCGAGCCTGGCCGTCGCTCCTTGGTCTTGTCTCACTGTGTGATGTGTGTGAACCCGGCCGTCTCTCCTTGGTCTTGGTGACTGAGCCCATTAGCCTGCCCGATAAGGAGGCCAGACTGGAGGAAACACAGCCAAGAAACAGGGAGAGACACTGACTCCCAAGGGAAGGACTGGTTCCATATCCTTAGAACAAGCGATGCCTGGAATTCACGTGACACCTAGTTTTAGCAGCCAGTGTTTCTTTTTTGATTTTTTCCTGAGGGGTTCCTGCCACTTACAAACAAAGGGATTCTTAATACTCAAAACAGTACCAGAAGTGGGGAGTTGAAATTAACAGACTAATGTGGAATTGCTGAGTCAAATTAGATTGCCCTGATCCCAGCTGGGAAGAGGGATCCCTTGAGCTTCTCTTTCCATAAGTCCGTAAATCCATCTTCCATTCCCTCAGTCAGGCGGCAGTAGGCTTCTGTCCTTCGCAGTGGAACAGCCCAGTGGACACAGTAATCTCTCCACCTCCTCCCCTTCTTCTTCTTTTTTTTATTTTTTAATTTTTTTAATTTTTTTATTTTTTGAGACGGAGTCTCGTGCCCAGGCTGGGGTGCAGTGGCCGGATCTCAGCTCACTGCAAGCTCCGCCTCCCGGGTTTACGCCATTCTCCTGCCTCAGCCTCCGGACTAGCTGGGACTACAGGCGCCCGCCAAATCGCCTGGCTAGTTTTTTGTATTTTTTAGTAGAGATGGGGTTTCACCGTGTTA
>NW_016902225.1:0-243 GCF_001698545.2 Rhinopithecus bieti | reverse complement strand
TGGGAGTAGCTGGAATCGTCCCTTTTCCCCCCCGGCGGGGGGAAAAAAAAAAACCCTATCCAAAAAAAAAAAAAAAAAAAAAAAGTTAGCTGGGCATGATGGCACATAGCTGAGCTACTTGAGAGGCTAAGGTGGGAGAACTGCTTGAACTCCGGAGGTGGAGGTTGCAGTGAGCCAAGATTGCACCACTGCACTCCAGCCTCAGGGACAGAGAAAGAAAGAAAGAAAGAGAGAGAGAGAGAG
>NW_016902224.1:0-292 GCF_001698545.2 Rhinopithecus bieti | reverse complement strand
GGGCGCGGTGGCTCAAGCCTGTAATCCCAGCACTTTGGGAGGCCGAGACGGGCGGATCACGAGGTCAGGAGATCGAGACCATCCTGGCTAACACGGTGAAACCCCGTCTCTACTAAAAAATACAAAAAACTAGCCGGGCGAGGTGGCGGGCGCCTGTAGTCCCAGCTACTCGGAGGCTGAGGCAGGAGAATGGCATAAACCCGGGAGGCGGAGCTTGCAGTGAGCTGAGAACCGGCCACTGCACTCCAGCCTGGGCGACAGAGCGAGACTCCGTCTCAAAAAAAAAAAAAAA
>NW_016902223.1:0-243 GCF_001698545.2 Rhinopithecus bieti | reverse complement strand
ACCTACTCTGGTGCAGTGTGGCAATGTGGCAGGTCACAAGAACAAGCCAGGCCTTGGCTCCTGAGCAAATAATCCCTAGGTCCTTTAGAACAAAAGCAAAACTTGCCTGCCTCCATTCTGGCAAAATACAGGAAGGCTTGGGTGATGGCCATCTTGTCCTTGGAATGCTTCTACCAAGGCTTCATCCTGATGTGAAGAAATACCTTGAAGAGGCTGGGCGTGGTGGCTCACGCCTGTAATCCC
>NW_016902222.1:0-243 GCF_001698545.2 Rhinopithecus bieti | reverse complement strand
GTGCAAAACTGGAAGCATTTCCTTTGAAAACTTCAAAGACAGGGATGTCATCTCTCACCACTCCTATTCAATATAGTGTTGGAAGTTCTGGCCAGGGCAATCAGGCAAGAGAAAGAAATAGAGGGTATTCAATTAGGAAAAGAAGAAGCCACATTGTCCCTATTTGCAGATGACATGATTGTATATTTAGCAAACGCTGTCGTCTCAACTCAAAATCTCCTTAAGCTGACAAGTAACTTCAGC
>NW_016902221.1:0-242 GCF_001698545.2 Rhinopithecus bieti | reverse complement strand
CCCCTTCACAGCCGCCCCTACAGCCCGAGAGAGAGAGGGAGAGCAGCCCCTTCACAGCTGCCCCTTCACAGCCGCCCCTACAGCCCGAGAGAGAGGGAGAGGGAGAGCAGCCCCTTCACAGCCGCCCCTTCACAGCCCGAGAGAGAGAGGGAGAGCAGCCCCTTCACAGCCGCCCCTACAGCCCGAGAGAGAGAGGGAGAGCAGCCCCTTCACAGCTGCCCCTTCACAGCCGCCCCTACAGC
>NW_016902220.1:0-870 GCF_001698545.2 Rhinopithecus bieti | reverse complement strand
AAGGCTAGGTATGTGTGGCACCTCCCAGTGTATCTGGGCCACTAGGGCTGTTGTGTGTGTATGTGTGTGTGACATCATGTCCTGTGTGACGCTGTGTGTCACTATTTTCAGTGTAAGGCTGTGTTCTGGGGGGGGTTGTGTTATGATAACCCCCCCTTTTTTCTACCCCTCAGCATCCCAACTCCCGAAGAGGAAGCCCCGAGCCCCTCCGTCCGTCCCCTCACCCACAGCCGCAGTGACTGAGCATATTAGCGCGTCCAGGAGCACGCGGCATGGGGTGGGGGGAGGCCAGGCTGCGGCTATTGTTCTGAGGGTGCCAAGCCCCCCAGCCTCCCCTTCTTCCTCTACCCCACCAGGCTGTTGGAGCCCGCAGCGCCAGCAGACAAAGGCGCCACAAACCCCAGTGGCGCAGCCCCTCCCCCCGCGGCCGTCCTCTCCAGCGTGCAATCCCCCCAGACTCGGCCCACACCACCCCCCATTCAACCCCATCCCCGGCGGGAAGGCGCAGCTCGGGCACCTCTGGCGCAGCTGTACCGGGCGCAGCATCCCGGGCCCCGCCCTGCAGCAGCACCCGGAGCTTTTGCGGGGAGGGCTGGGACAGTGTCTAGGGGATCGGGGTCTACCTCTTGGTGCGGCGGAACATACTGCCGCCGGGGAAGGAGGGCATCGAGAAATTGGAAAGCGCGGTCCAGAGAGAGTCAGACATGACCCGGCGGCGGCGACATGGTGGCAGGTGCGGCAGCGGCGGCGGCGGCAGCGCGGGGAGCAAGCGCGCGGGGCGGAGGCTGGAGCCGCCGCAGCGGGCAGGGGAGGGCAGGGAAGGGGAGGGCCCTGCGGCTGCAGCTGGCCGGGAGGGGGCGCTGCTGTGTG
>NW_016902219.1:0-1763 GCF_001698545.2 Rhinopithecus bieti | reverse complement strand
CTGGGCCCTCCCCTCTCCAAGCAGGGCTGGGTCGGGGCCATCCACCTTTGCAGGCGGCCAGGTTGGGTTGGGGTCTCGTCCTACAAGTGCGGGTCCAAGTGTGGGAGCCGAGGTTCACACAGAGCAAAGGCTGCAGTGCCGGGTTTGGGCCTGGGTCTCTGATATCCTGGGGACATCCTGGAGGAGATGGCCCATGTCTGGGAACAGTGGGGTTCCCTGAAGAGGAAGGCTCCAGGCCCAGGGACAGCATATGCCTGGGTATAGAGGCCACAGAGCCCTGCCCCAAGCCACACCCCAGCCCTGCCTGCTCCTCGCCAGCCACTGCCCCAGGCGTCCCTGCCAGGCCAGGGAGGTCTTGCTGGGACCCGGGGTGTACTGGGATCCTATCAGTAGCAGCCTGATCTGGGACAGAGTAAGGCTTCAGGCCCTGGCCCTCTGGTTGGCTGGGTGTTTCCAGAGTTGGTGGGGTTTTGGGGCTGCATTTTGGGGCTGCAGGGCAGTGGGGGGAGTCTGAGCTCATGGTGGGAGGGGCACCCCCCGTGGATGCCGTCTGTGGGGCTTCAGGAGCCAGGAGAAGGAGGGGTGACCCAAGGCCGAGACCAGGAGCCCTAGGGTAGGGACTGGGGACTGCGGCTGCAGGAGGGGTTGCCTCCAGCCCCTTGGCGCGTGCGTGGCAGTTGAGTCCTCCCCACGTGCTCTGCGGAGCCCAGCGTGCAGCTTTCGCCTTGCCTGACCGAGCCCTTACATCACTTCCACCACAGACGGAAAATTCCATTTGGTCAGAGCCCAGCTGCTGATCAGACAGTTCCCATTCTTTCTCTGAATGGGCCAGGGAGGGGCGGAGGGGCCACCAGCCTGGTGGAGAGAGGTGGCGGGGCCACCATAGGAATGCCGCTGGCGCGGTGCCCCGCAGGAGACTGTCTGCTGGGAATCTGGCTTCGGGAAGTGGGTGCAGAGGTCAGGCTGGCCACGGCACACTCCCCGCAGACAGCTGGGCTCAGGCCTGGTGCGCTGGGCGCCAGGGCTCTGAGGTGGGATGAAGTAGCTGCCCGGTTTGCTGGGCACCCTGACGCCTGGGCTCTGCACAGCGGACAAGGACAGGCTCTGCGTGGTGGGCTGGGACCCAGGCAGCCCAAGTGGCCTTCCTTTGAGGGAGGCGCCATCTCCTTCCTCAATTGGGGAAGCCAAGTGGGGCTGTCCTGGCACGGGCCCCGAAGCCTGGCCTCTGGCCCCGGGGCTGAGGACTGAGGCTTTGTTTGCAGCTGGCCCCATCCAGGCAAGAACAAGAGAAAGCTGCCTCAGACGATCGCAGGGCTCACACCTGTAATCCAGCACTTTGGGAGGCCAAGGCAGCTGGATTGCTTGAGCCCAGAAGTTCAAGACCAGCCTGGGCAACATAGCCAGACCCTGTCTTTACAAAAAATTGTTTAAAAAATTAGGGCAGAGGACAAGCACAGTGACTCACGCCTGTAATCCCAGCACTTTGGGGACCAAGATGGCAGATCACCTGATGTCAGGAGTTCAAGACCAGGCTGGCCAACATGGTGAACTCCCCGTCTCTACTAAAATACAAACATTAGCCAGGTGTGTTGGTGCATTCCTATAGTCCCAGCTACTCAGGAGGCTAAGGTAGGAGAATCGCTTGAATCTGAGAGGTAGAGGTTGCAGTGAGCCGAGATCACACCACTGCACTCCAGCCTGGGTGACAGAGACTGTCTCAAAAAAAAAAGAAAGGAAGGAAGGAAGAGGGGGAGGGAGGGAGG
>NW_016902218.1:0-231 GCF_001698545.2 Rhinopithecus bieti | reverse complement strand
TTGCTCCATCTATATTCTGAATTTTATACTGTCATTTCAGATATTTCATTCTGGTTAGGATCCATTGCTAGGGAGCTAGTGTGATCCTTTGGATGTGACAAAACACTCTGGCTTTTGTATTGTCAGAGTTCTTGTGCTGGTTCCTTCCTATCTGAGGGAGCTGATGCTGCTGCTTTTTTTTTTTTTTTTTTTTTTTTTTTTTTTTTTTTTTTTTTTTTTTTTTTGGGGGGG
>NW_016902217.1:0-645 GCF_001698545.2 Rhinopithecus bieti | reverse complement strand
AGCTATTTGTTATATTTCCTCTGGGAGTTCAGTTCTATAAAACTTTTCTAATTTTATAAATACCAATGTAATTTAATGTCCATGTTTCCTAATACTTTCAGTGTTCTTTTCAAACTATGAACTGAAAACTATTACTTCTCTGAGAATAAGTAGTAAAAGAAAAGAGGTTTCTATTCCTATTATTTAAAGGATGGTTTCTATTCCTATTATTTAAAGCATAAAATCTCCAGCTTGTACTACAGCATGTAAACCGTTTCACAATCAACTTCCAAAATACTTTTCCAGTTTCATCTCCATGTTTTCATCATATTCCCTCTTGCACAGGCCACTGTCTCTATAAAACATGCATCTTCCTTTTCTGTTTGCCTAACTCGTATACACGCTTGTGAGATCCAATTCAAACTTCCCCACTTTTCCCTATGCATAAACAATCCCTCTCTTCTCTGATCCCAGAGATTCTAGCATTCGCATCCATAAAGAATTAATAATACAGTTATATTACAGTAGACTGAGATCGCCTCAAGAGTAGGGAATGTGTGTCATTTATCTTTGTTCTCCAATGTCCTTCAGGGTGCCTGATACTATGGAGGAACTGGACTTGGAGGTTTTAATCTCAGTATCTAATCCTATCTTTGTCTTTTTTTT
>NW_016902216.1:0-202 GCF_001698545.2 Rhinopithecus bieti | reverse complement strand
ACGCCATTCTCCTGCCTCAGCCTCCCGAGTAGCTGGGACTACAGGCGCCCGCCATCTCGCCCGGCTAGTTTTTTTTGTATTTTAGTAGAGACGGGATTTCACTGTGTTAGCCAGGATGGTCTCGATCTCCTGACCTCGTGATCCGCCCGTCTCGGCCTCCCAAAGTGCTGGGATTACAGGCTTGAGCCACCGCGCCCGGCCC
>NW_016902215.1:0-292 GCF_001698545.2 Rhinopithecus bieti | reverse complement strand
GCACAAACACTTCATCATGCACACTCAATCCCGCAGCATCACTCCATCTGACACTATCACTCTATCCCGCAACATTGCTCCACCCTACACCATCGCTTTGTCTCACACCATCTTTCCGTTCTGCACCATCACTCCAGCCCCTGCAGCATCACTCCATCCTGCACCATCAATCCATCACACACAATCACTCAATCCCACACCATCACTCCATCCGACACTTTCGCCCCATCCTGCAACATCACTCTGTCCTGCACCATTGCTTCGTCTGACACCATCCTTCCGTTCTGCACCA
>NW_016902214.1:0-244 GCF_001698545.2 Rhinopithecus bieti | reverse complement strand
GCCCCCCCAGCCTGGGGACAGAGCGAGACTTCACCTCAAAAAAAAAAAAAAAAAAAGAGCTGGGGTTAATCGTTCACGTCATTGACCTGAAATGCCTTAGTCATAGTTAGTTCTCCCGCACTTGTTCTTCAGAAACCTCTGAAACCACACCCTTGTGAGGTAAGAGGTCTTACAGTCAACAAGTCATGCAGTTCTCTAGCTACCAGGGAAACCTGATTAGATACTAATAACAGGAACCTCTCGG
>NW_016902213.1:0-979 GCF_001698545.2 Rhinopithecus bieti | reverse complement strand
AAACTAAAGAGCATCTGCACAGCAAAAGAAACTATCATTAGAGTGAACAGGCAACCTAGAGAATGGGAGAAAATTTTGCAATCTATCCATCTGACAAAGGTCTAATATCCAGAATTTACAAGGAACTTAAATATATTTACAAGAAAAAAACAAAAAACCCCATCAAAAAATGAGGAAAGGATATGAAGAGACACTTCTCAAAAGAAGACATTTATGCAGCTAAGAAACATATGAAAAGAAGCTGAACATCCTTGATCATTAGACAGATGTAAATCAAAACCACAATGAGATACCATCTCATGCCAGTCAGAATGGCGATTATTAAAAGGGAACAATAGATGCTGGCAAGGCTGTGGAGAAATAAGAATGCTTTTACACTCTTGGTAGGAATGTAAATTAATTCAACCATTGTGAAAGACAGCGTGGCGATTCCTCAAGGATCTAGAATCAGAAATACATTTGATCCAGCAACCCCATTACTGTGTGTATATCCAAAGGAATATAAATCATTTAACAAGAAAGAGTCAGGCACACATATGTTTATTGCAGCACTATTTACAATAGCAAAGACATGGAACCAACCCAAATGCCCTCAACGATAGACTGGATAAAGAAAATGTGGTACATATACACATGGAATACTACACAGTCATAAAAGGAATGAGATAATGTCCTTTGCAGGGACATGGATGAAGCTGGAAGCCATCATCCCCAGCAAACTAACACAGGAAGAGAAAACCAAACACCACATGTTCTCACTCATAATTGGGAGCTGAACCTTGAGGTCACATGGACCGTGAGAGGGGAACAACACATACCAGGGTTGTTGAGGGGTGGGGTTGAGGGGAGGAAACCTAGAGGATGGGTCAATATGTGCAGCAAACCACCATGGCACATGTATACCCATGTAAAAAACCTGCATGTTCTGCACATGTATCCTGGTTTTTTTTTTTTTTTTTTTTTTTTAAAAGAAATAAAG
>NW_016902212.1:0-872 GCF_001698545.2 Rhinopithecus bieti | reverse complement strand
CAGCAAGCTAACACAGGAACAGAAAACTAAACACCACATGTTCTTACTCATAAGTGGGAGCTGAAGAATGAGAACACACAGACACAGAGAGGGGAACATCACACACTGGGGCCTGTTGTGGGGTGGGGGGAAAGGAGAAGGACAGCATTAGGACAAACACCTAATGCATGTGGGGTTTGAAACCCAGATGATGGGTTGATAGGTGTAGCAAACCACCATGGCACTTGTATACCTATGTAACAAACCTGCATGTTCTGCACATGTATCCTAGAACTTAAACTAAAATTAAAAAAAAAGAAAGAAAACCACGTTGGGTCAAAAGAGTTTGATAATGTTCTGATTAGAAAAGTGGTAACTTTCAGTTAACAAATTTTCAATTTCAAAGTAAGTCTAAATGCTGCATTTCTGCATACAGACTTTCTTCTGAAACATTAGGATTTATTAGAGAGGATCAGTTTCTAGTATTATTTTCCTTTCCAGATGAGCATAAATCATAATCACTTATAAATAGAAAGTCAGTAGAAAGAATAAGTAGAAATAGTGCTTACTGAAGTAAGGAGGAAATTGGTTGAATTGCAATTTAGACCAATGTCCATTTTACCCTAATGTGTGATAAATTTTACCAACTATTCAAATCAGTGCTCAGAAAGTTCACCAAGTATAAGCAGAAACAGAGTGAATATCTGTGACCTTTAAAATATCTGGTGAAAACAAAAGTCTTATAATTATTGTTCATATTTGAAAATTTGCTTGAATAATATATTCAGTATAATGTATCATATGTTTCAGTAGAAAATACATTTCTTTTCCTTTTTCAAATTTTTTTGAGTAAAATAAACTTTTGAAGATAATATGTCATGTTTATTCTATTA
>NW_016902211.1:0-290 GCF_001698545.2 Rhinopithecus bieti | reverse complement strand
AAAATAAAATCACTATTAAATGGCTAGAGGGTAAAATCGTTCTCAAATGGTGTCTCCAATTTGGGGCATTTAAAGAGTCTGATGACTTTGGGATGATTAGGGATTTGGAATATCATGCTCACAACATTCACATTTGCTGAGTAAAATGAAAGAAATATAAAGTGTTATGTGCATGAACTTTATAATATTAAAGCATTAAATATTAATATGAAGCCATAATGCCAAGATATTTTTTCTGCAAACAGAAACTCCTTTTTTATTTACCTAATAACCTTGTGTGGAAGTATTCT
>NW_016902210.1:0-291 GCF_001698545.2 Rhinopithecus bieti | reverse complement strand
CTTTCTTTCTTTCTTTCTTTCTTTCTTTCTTTCTTTCTTTCTTTCTTTCTTTCTTTCTTTCTTTCTTTCTTTCTTTCTTCTTTCCTTTTTTTCTTTCTTTCTTTCTTTCTTTCTTTTTTTCTTTTTTTTTTTTTTGAGACACGGAGTCTCGCTCTGTCGCCCAGGCTGAAGTGCAGTGGCGGGATCTAGGCTCACTGCAAGCTCCGCCTCCCAATTCACGTCATTCTCCTGCCTCAGCCTCCCTAGTAGCTGGTCCTACAGGCGACCGTCACCACACCTGGCTAATTTTTT
>NW_016902209.1:0-977 GCF_001698545.2 Rhinopithecus bieti | reverse complement strand
AAATGGAATCTAATTAAACTGAAGAGCTTCTGCACAGCAAAAGAAACTACCATGAGTGAACAAACAAACTACAGAATGGGAGAAATTTTGCCATCTATCCATCTGACAAAGGTCTAATATCCAGAACCTACAAGGAGCTTAAACAAATTTACAAGAAAAGAACAAACAACCCCATAAAAGTGGGCAAAGGATATGAACAGATACTTCTCAAAAGAAGACATTTATGCAGCCAACAAACATGAAAAAAAGCTCATCATCACTGATCATTAGAGAAATGCAAATCAAAACCACAATGAGATACCATCTCATGCCGGTTAGAATGGAGATTATTAAAATGTCAGGAAACAGCAGATGCTGGTGAGGCTGTGGAGAAATAGGAACTCTTTTACACTGTTGGTGGGAATGTAAATTAGTTCAACCATTGTGGAAGACAGTGTGTCGATTCCTCGAGGATCGAGAACCAGAAATAGCATTTGACCCAGCAAACTCATTACTGGGTATACACCCAAAGGATTATAAATCATTCTACTATAAAGACATGCCCATGTATGTTTATTGCAGCACTATTTACAATAGCAAAGACATGGAACCAACCCAAATGTCCATCAATGATAGACTAGATAAAGAAAATATGGCAAGTATATACTATGGAATACTATGCAGCCATTAAAAGAATGAGTTCATGTCCTTTGCTGGGACATAGATGAAGCTGGAAGCCATCATTCTCAGCAAACTAACACAGGAGCAGAAAACCAAACACCGCATGCTCTCACTCATAAATGGGAGTTGAACAATGAGAACACATGGACACAGGGAGGGGAACATCACACACTGGGACCTGTTAGGGGTGGGGGGCAACGGGAGGGAGAGCATTAGCACAAATACTTAATACATATGGTGCTTAAAACCTAGATAATGGGTTGATAGGTGCAGCAAACCACCATGGCACATATATACCTATGTAACAAACCTGCATG
>NW_016902208.1:0-452 GCF_001698545.2 Rhinopithecus bieti | reverse complement strand
TTGATTTAAATTATGTTTTACATGAATTTGGGAAACTGTGTAAGTACAAGATGTATAATTTTATGAAGGCTATTCACTGGTATGTCTATGAATTTGTGAACTTATTATATTAAACTTACAGTAACTTCAAAAGTTAGGCCGGGCGCGGTGGCTCAAGCCTGTAATCCCAGCACTTTGGGAGGCCGAGACGGGCGGATCACGAGGTCAGGAGATCGAGACCATCCTGGCTAACACGGTGAAACCCCGTCTCTACTAAAAGTACAAAAAAAAAACTAGCCGGGCGAGGTGGCGGGCGCCTGTAGTCCCAACTACTCGGGAGGCTGAGACAGGAGAATGGCATAAACCCGGGAGGCGGAGCTTGCAGTGAGCTGAGATCTGGCCACTGCACTCCAGCCTGGGCGACAGAGCGAGACTCCGTCTCAAAAAAAAAAAAAAAAGTTCAATAAAACACA
>NW_016902207.1:0-291 GCF_001698545.2 Rhinopithecus bieti | reverse complement strand
GGGCGCGGTGGCTCAAGCCTGTAATCCCAGCACTTTGGGAGGCCGAGGCGGGCGGATCACGAGGTCAGGAGATCGAGACCATCCTGGCTAACACAGTGAAACCCCGTCTCTACTAAAAAATACAAAAAACTAGCCGGGCGAGGTGGCGGGCGCCTGTAGTCCCAGCTACTCGGGAGGCTGAGGCAGGAGAATGGCGTGAACCCGGGAGGCGGAGCTTGCAGTGAGCTGAGATCTGGCCACTGCACTCCAGCCTGGGTGACAGAGCGAGACTCCGTCTCAAAAAAAAAAAAA
>NW_016902206.1:0-1772 GCF_001698545.2 Rhinopithecus bieti | reverse complement strand
TTGACAGCATAAAGAACTTACCTCACAGTGGTTAGGGGGACTGAACATCTGTGTTCCCCTAAAACTCCTTTGTTGAAACCGCAATCCCCAATGTGATCTATATGGAGATGGGGACTTTGGGATGCTATTAGGCTTAGATGGGGTTATGAGAGTAGAGTCCCATAATGGGATTAGTATCCTTAGAAGAAGAGGAGAAGCCAGCGTTTGCTCCCGCTCCTCCATGGGAGGAAATAGCCAGAAGTTGACAATCTTCTAGCCAGAAAGAGGGCCCTTGCCCCAAATCAAATCAGTCAGCACCTCATTCTTGGACCTGCCAGCCTCCAGAACTGTACGATATAAATGTCTATGGTATTGTGTTGTAGCCGACAAAGCTAAGACAACAGAGAGCTGACATTGACATTCTGTGACAAATAAAAGCAATCCAAACACTCATTGTGTTTTGCAAAACAAAGATATGAATTGGAAAACTCCCATCACATAAGAATTCCAAATTTCCCATGGATGGGAATTGTCCCCATCCATTAAATCATAATGAATAATATACTTATTGATACATGTCTTCTAAAGTCTTGTCACTCTATTCTTACAGAAATATTTGTCTAAACACTAGTCCAATACTTATTTCCAGTGTAGCTTTTGTAATGGAAGGAGTAACATTTTACTCCATGGTGCAACTCATGTACACAAGGGAGGCTGAATCACTGATACGCAAGAAAACCCAATTTATTGGCTAATTTTACTTACAAGGTGCTGCTGTGGTCAGACCCTGAGGACAAGTTGCAAAGCCAGGAAAAGCTGAGTTGAGCCGGGATCTAATGTCTTCCGAACTACAGCTCTTACATTTACAGCCAGCTGTAACATTACCCTGAATGAGGCCAAATACTGTTTAGATAGATGCATGTAGGAAAGCAAAGTATTCAGATTTGGTGTGAATTGCCTTAAAACCAGATTTTTTCTCAGGTTGCCTGGAATGGTTCAGGATATTACCCTTTTGTGATTCAATTAATTGCTGTGGTATTTATTGAAAACCTACCACGGGCCCAGCACTGTTCTAGATGCTTAACGCCCAGCAGATGGAAAAGCAACAACGAACAAAAGCTCTGCAGTCATGAAGCTGACATACAAGTGGGAAGAAATAGACAACACTTTGATAAGCATATGAATAAGTAAGAATTTCTGTCTAGCAGTTAGTGACATAAAGAAAAGTAAGCAGGTGTTTGTGATAAGAGGTTTTGAGGGCCATAACCACGGACAGATTGTTTCCAATATTTTCAGTCGGACTCAGTCTCCCTGATTTGAGGGTGAAACATGCAGGTCATTAGAAGCCAAGAAGGCAAATCACATGATTATATCTTTGCTGGAATCTGGCACTGAATGCTTGCTTCATGGATACTTATGAAGGTGTGCATTTTGTTCATAGGAGACAGTTAAAATGTGCAAGGGTTTAATGGGGTGCATGGCATCCCTGTTCAGAATTGCTGTTAATCTACTTTGTGTCGAGCATCTGTATATGGCATGCACTGGGCTAAGGCCTTGGGACACACACGTCATTTAATCCTCACAAAGAATCTTATGAAGGAAGTCCCAGTAGCGTCGTGTCCATTCTACAGCCAAGGCAGGGACACAAACAGGCAAGATGGGGCACACAGCTGCTCTGTGGCCCAGTGGAATTCATCCCCTGACATTCAGGCCCAGCAGCCATTTCTTATCTGATGTGTTCCCAGCCTCTGGAGCCACCTCCCACCACAAGAGATCATTTACAATGTTTGCGG
>NW_016902205.1:0-241 GCF_001698545.2 Rhinopithecus bieti | reverse complement strand
CTAAAATTATGGATTTGAACAACATGTAGTATCTAGCCAATAGTACATTTTATATTTTATCTGTAAAATGACCTGATGCAAGTTACAAATTTTACTCACTTAAAAAATTTAACATTGTAAAATGAGCTTTCACATTCAAGATAAAAGACGAGGATAATTTGCTTTGGGTTAAAGGATTTCCATATAATTCCATGTTAAAATTAGTTATTATTTTAAAATAAAATTTCAGAAATTACCATAA
>NW_016902204.1:0-1769 GCF_001698545.2 Rhinopithecus bieti | reverse complement strand
TTAATATTTGTTTCTGTAATTAAAAGCATTTTATCCTGTGTTAACATACATTAGTCTAAGAGGCAGGAATCAGATAAATACATTAAAATAGTGTTTTGAGAATTTAAATAGATTAAGAAAACAATGACTTTTCTTTGTTTCTCTGTGCATATTTAATTTTACTATTTATTATTACATGCTATTTGTGGTCTGTATTTGCAAATCTTTTAAAATCTTTTCTTAACTGTTCTCAACAGAGAACGTACATTTATTTTCTTTCATCTTTATTCACAATTCTTTTGCTTCATCTCCTCGTTTTCATCTCCCCAACCTATTTTCTCATTGTATTCTTGAAAGTTGCTAGTTGCTTAGGGTAATTAAAATCTCTCACAATTCAGACAAAGATATTCAAGTTACTAGAAAGCGTAAAGCACACCAAGTAGACAATAGGAGCTTCTTGAATACTAGTTAAGAGGAACTTTCCTACCAAGATAGAAGAAATAAAACAATTCATTTATAAAACCTTTCCAATATGTCACATTCACTTATTCTTAAGTAAATAGATGTGTCACAATAACTCAATTATGAACTTGAATTAGATTGCTAAGCTCTAGTTATAGAAATGTATACATCAAAAGAAGTTGTGCAATTCAAAGGACAGCATGAGAAATAGAGAAGAAAGAGAAATAGAGAAGAAAGATCTTACAAACATCTAGTTTGTGTGTGTGTATATCTATCATCTATCTATCATCTATCTCTCTATCTCTCTCTCTATCTATCTATCTATCTATCTATCTATCTATCTATCTATCTATTTATCTATGTAAACTAAACTATACAAAGCACCTAACACCTGTGGAAATGTCATATAATTTTAATGTAGCTGGGAAAGAGTGTAAATTATTTGTCAAAATTTCATAACACTAACTAATCAAGTTAGCTTTTAAAACTGTGTATACAGTGAACGACCCCCCTCTAGAAGTGATACTTTAATTGAACCTTGAGGTGTATCAAATACATAAGGGAAGGGCGCATTTCAGGAAGATGGAAAATGTGTGTCTGAAAGTAGAGGTCATCAAATACTGCTGTACTTTTAGATGTGAGAGAAAACAATGAGGTAAAGATTGGGAAGGTAAGAGAACCAAATCATAAGGATTTTTTTATTCCACTTCTAGAAGTTTAAGATTTTGTAGTTAAACTGCTGAATGATTTTAAGCATGGAAATAAAATAACTCAATTTACAATTTAGCGAGATGCCAAGTTTGCAGTTAGGAAGATCATTTGGTAAAGCACCCCTGGCCACATGTACTTACCTAACAATGCTCGATACTATTATATTAGATACCAATATCCAAGATTTCATGAGATCAAAACTGCAGAGGTGGAATAGTAATTATATTAAGTTGAATACATCAAAATTAATGACAGATCTGAAAAAAGAGGTAAGAAGTACAAGAGTGTCTAAGTTGTTTATTTAATTTCTAGATTGGGCAAGTGGACAGTTTATGGCATCATAAATTAACATAAGAAATAATGAAAACAGGCTGGGTGCGGTGGCTCATGCCTGTAATCCCAGCACTTTGGGAGGCTGAGGCGGGTGGATCACGAGGTCAGGAGATGGAGACCATCCTGGCTAACACGGTGAAACCCCGTCTCTACTAAAAAATACAAAAAATTAGCCCGGCGCGGTGGCATTTGCCTGTAGTCCCAGCTACTCAGGAGGCTGAGGCGGGAGAATGGCGCGAACCCGGGAGACGGAACTTGCGGTGAGCCGAGGTAGCGCCACTGCG
>NW_016902203.1:0-293 GCF_001698545.2 Rhinopithecus bieti | reverse complement strand
CGCGGTGGCTCAAGCCTGTAATCCCAGCACTTTGGGAGGCCAAGATGGGCGGATCACGAGGTCAGGAGTTCGAGACCATCCTGGCTAACACGGTGAAACCCCGTCTCTACTAAAAAATACAAAAGCTAGCCGGGCGAGGTGGCGGGCGCCTGTAGTCCCAGCTACTTGGGAGGCTGAGGCAGGAGAATGGCGTAAACCCGGGAGGCGGAGCTTGCAGTGAGCTGAGATCCGGCCACTGCACTCCAGCCCGGGCGACAGAGTGAGACTCCGTCTCAAAAAAAAAAAAAAAAAAA
>NW_016902202.1:0-289 GCF_001698545.2 Rhinopithecus bieti | reverse complement strand
AAAGATGTTTTTTCAGATCGTTTTCCCCTTTTTTTGCCAAAATTTTTTTTTTTTTGTGTGTTTGGGTTTTTTTTTTTTTTTTTTTTTTTTTCTGTGCAGAAGCTTTTAGCCTAATGCAATTACATTTATCTATTTTGCTTTTGTTCCTTGTGATTTGAGATTGTACACAAAATGATTTCTATCAAGACTAATGTCTTGATGTGTTTCCCTAAAGTTTGCTTTTAGTAGTTTCATAGTTTCAGGTGTTAGATATAATTCCTTAATCTATTTCTCAATTGCTTTTACATGT
>NW_016902201.1:0-297 GCF_001698545.2 Rhinopithecus bieti | reverse complement strand
GCTTACCAGCCAGTTGTCAGCATAACCTCATTCTTCTTAGATGTGGGACAAGAACTCAAGACTCTCCAAATGCCGAGTGTGAACAGAGCTGTAACCCTGTAGCACTCCCTTCCTGCTTGCCAAGCAATGGGAGAGGGAGCTGCTGGGTGCCACATACCCCATGTGTCAGGCTGTGGATGGTGGGACTGAAAGAGCTGTTAACACACTGTAACATCCCCTTTGGGGCTCTGGGGTCACTGATGTCTCCAAGTTTTTTGGACACTACTGTGTTCCCCTCATCCAGATGCCATCGTCCAA
>NW_016902200.1:0-204 GCF_001698545.2 Rhinopithecus bieti | reverse complement strand
CCAGCAAAGTCATACTAGATAAAACTTTAAAAGATATATCATCATTACTGTAACAATGGTCATTGGAGGGAAACACTCGCAGGAGGGACAAAGAAAAAATATTAGAAGATACTGGGGCTCTGGGTTCATTGACTCATGCCTGTAATCCCAGCAATTTGGGAGGCCGAGGAAGGAGAATAGCTTGAGCCCAGGAGGTGTTTTTTT
>NW_016902198.1:0-230 GCF_001698545.2 Rhinopithecus bieti | reverse complement strand
GCCATAAATGTATGATATAATGCTTGGAGCCCAGGGTCAGGGGTTAAAAGTATATCCGGATTTTAGGTCCTAGCTTGGCCTAGAGCGTAAGTAGCTTATGGACATTCTGAAAAAGAAACCCATTCTTTGGAACAGCGGAGAAGCGGCATGCATCTTCAGATGAATGGTAAGAATGATTGTGAACCAAAGGGGCTGGGTGACTTGGCTGTTTTCATCTTGTTTTCTTTCTC
>NW_016902196.1:0-453 GCF_001698545.2 Rhinopithecus bieti | reverse complement strand
AAAAAAAAAAAAGATGTATTTGCTGATGAAGGTGAAGATGTTTTCATAAATTCCACCCTGAGAACTCTCTGTGCTTATTTTCTACTTTCCACTGGAAAACGTATTCACTTTAATTTTATTTTACATAAATTCTGGTTCTCTTTATTTTTTTTTTTATTCTTTGTGTTTCTCAAACTTAAGTATTTGCAGAGTCCCAAGATAACCCAAAACATTCTTCTGATTCGGGCTGGGGATAATAACATAAATTAGTTTTGATATTTGTGGTGATCACTTGGAACTACAGTGATAATACACAATAATACATACTGTGGATACTGAAATAGCATTCATTGAGAGTTCAAGTGCCAGGTAATGTTCTATTTATTTTACGTATATTAAATCATTTAGACTGCAAAATAACCCTAAGAATTAGGTGCTCTCTCTTTCTTTCTTTCTTTCTTTCTTTCTTTCTTT
>NW_016902195.1:0-229 GCF_001698545.2 Rhinopithecus bieti | reverse complement strand
TTAAATTTTGTTAAATTTCCCTTTTTTTTTTTTTTTTTTTTTTTTGAGTCTTACTCTGTTGCCCAGGCTGGAGTGCAGTGGTACGATCTAGGCTCACTGCAACCTCTGTCTCCTGGGTTCAAGCAATTCTCCTGCTTCAGCTTCCCGAGTAGCTGGGATTACAGGCATGCACCACTACACCTGGCTAATTTTGTATTTTAGCAGAGACAGGATTTCACCATGTTAGCCA
>NW_016902194.1:0-242 GCF_001698545.2 Rhinopithecus bieti | reverse complement strand
TTTTGGGGGGGGGGATGGAGTCTTGCTTTGTCACCCAGGTTGGAGTGCAGTGGCGTGATCTCAGCTCACTGCAAACTCCATCTCCTGGGTTCATGCAATTCTCCTGCCTCAGCCTTCCAAGTAGCTGGGATTACAGGCATGCACCACCACGCCCGGCTAATTTTTGTGTTTTAGTAGAGACAGGGTTTCACCATATTGGTCAGGCTGGTCTTGAACTCCTGACTTCAAGTGATCCACCCACC
>NW_016902193.1:0-378 GCF_001698545.2 Rhinopithecus bieti | reverse complement strand
TGTTTGTTTGTTTTGAGATGGAGTCTCGCTCTGTCACCAGGTTGGAGTGCAGTGGTGAGATCTTAGCTCACTGCAACCTCCACCTCCCAGGTTCAACCAGTTCTCCTGCCTCAGCCTCCCGAGTAGCTGGGACTGCAGGTGAATGCCACCACGCCCAGCTAATTTTGTATATTTAGTAGAGATGGGGTTTCACCATGTTGGCCAGGATGGTCTCGATCTCTTGACCTTGTGATCTGCCCACCTCAGCCTCCCCAAGTGCTGGGATTACAGGCGTGAGCCACTGTGCCTGGCCGAGGCTCACTTTCTTTCTTTCTCTCTTTCTCTCTTTCTCTCTTTTTTTCTTTCTTTTCTTTCTCTCTCTCTCTCTCTCTCTCTCTC
>NW_016902192.1:0-229 GCF_001698545.2 Rhinopithecus bieti | reverse complement strand
AGTATGGGTGATTTTATTTCTCTTCATACTTTCTTTGCATTTTCAGATTTTCTAAAATGGGCACTTTTTTTTTTAATACCTTAAGTTCTAGGGCACATGTGCAGAACGTGCAGGTTTGATCCATAGGTATACCTGTGCCTTGTTGGTTTGCTGCCCCATCAACTCGACATCTACATTAGGTATTTCTCCTAATGCTCTCCCTCCCCAGCCCCCCACTCCCCGACAGGCC
>NW_016902191.1:0-230 GCF_001698545.2 Rhinopithecus bieti | reverse complement strand
TCTGACTCCTTTGCCTAGGCTTGAGTGTAGTGTCATGATCTCAGCTCATTGTAACCTCTGCCTCCCGGACTCAAGCAATCCTCCCACCTCAGCCTCTCTCTCCTGTAGGGACAACAGGCACATGCCACTGTGCCCAGCTAATTTTGTATGTTTTGGAGAGAGAGAGTTTTGCCATGTTTTCCATGCCGGTCTCGAACTCCTGAGCTCAAGCAATCCACCTGCCTCAGCCT
>NW_016902190.1:0-292 GCF_001698545.2 Rhinopithecus bieti | reverse complement strand
GCTCTGTCGCCCAGGCTGGAGTGCAGTGGCTGGATCTCAGCTCACTGCAAGCTCCGCCTCCCGGGTTCACGCTATTCTCCTGCCTCAGCCTCCAGAGTAGCTGGGACTACAGGTGCCCACCACCTCGCCCAGCTAGTTTTTTTGTATTTTTTAGTAGAGATGGGGTTTCACCATGTTAGCCAGGATGGTCTCGATCTCCTGACCTCGTGATCCGCCCGTCTCAGCCTCCCAAAGTGCTGGGATTACAGGCTTGAGCCACCAGGCCCGGCCTAATTTTATTTTTTTGTGAGAT
>NW_016902189.1:0-1045 GCF_001698545.2 Rhinopithecus bieti | reverse complement strand
ATATACAATCATGTCATTTGCGAACAGAGACAATTTGACTTCCTCTTTTCCTAATTTAATACCATTTATTTCTTTCTCTTGCCTGATTGCCCTGGCTAGAACTTTCAATGCTATATTGAATAGGAGTGGTGAGAGAGGGCATCCTTGTCTTGTGCCAGTTTTCAAAGGGAATGCTTCCAGCTTTTGCCCATTCAGTATGATATTGGCTGTGGGTTTGTCATATATAGCTCTTACCATTTTGAGATACATTCCATCAATACCTAGTTTATTGAGAGTTTTAGCATGAAGCAGTGCTGAATTTTATCAAAGGCCTTTTCTGCATCCTTTGAGATAATCATGTAGTTTTGTCATTGGTTCTGTTTATATGCTGGATTACATTAATTGATTTGCATATGTTGAAGCAGTCTTGCATCCCAGGGATGAAGCCGACATTGACTTTCTTCACAGAATTAGAAAAAACTGCTTTAAATTTCATATGGAACCAAAAGAGCCTGTATAGCCAAGATAATCTTAAGCAAAAGAACAAAACTGGAGGCATCATGCTACCTGGCTTCAAACTATACTACAAGTCTACAGTAACCAAAAGAGCATGGTACTGATACCAAAACAGGTCTATAGACCAATGGAACAGAACAGAGGCCTCAGAAATAACGCCACACATCTACAACCATCTGATCTTTGACAAACCTGACAAAACAAGCAATGTGGAAAGGATTCCCTATTTACCAAATGGTGTTGGGAAAACTGGCTAGCCATATGCAGAAAACTGAAACTGGACCCCTTCCTTACACCTTATACAAAATTAACTCAAGATAGATTAAAGACTTAAATGTAATACCTAAAACCATAAAGACCCTAGAAGAAAACCTAGGCAATACCATTCAGGACATAGTCATAGGCAAAGACTTCATGACTAAAACACTAAAAGTAATGGCAACAAAAGCGGAAATTGACAAGTGGGATCTAATTACACTAAAGAGTTTCTGCACAGTAAAAGAAACTATCATCATAGTGAACAGGCAACCTACAGAATAGGAGAACATTT
>NW_016902188.1:0-290 GCF_001698545.2 Rhinopithecus bieti | reverse complement strand
TCTCCCTCCTCTTTTCAGGGTGGGGGGCAGGGGCATGATCTCGGCTCACTGCAGCCTTGCTTTTCAGGCTCAAGCAATCCTCCCACCTCGGCCTCCCGAGTAGCTAGGACTATAGGCGCATGCCACTATGTTCAGCTAATTTTAAATTTTAAATTTTTTTGTAGAGATGAAGTCTTATTGTATTACCCAGGCTGGTCTTTAACTCCTGGGCTCAAGTGATTCTCCCGCCTTGGCCTCCCAAAGTGTTGGGATTACAGAGGTGAGCCACCGCACCCGACCTGAGGACCTCA
>NW_016902187.1:0-292 GCF_001698545.2 Rhinopithecus bieti | reverse complement strand
CCCCATCCTCCACTCATCCCCATCCACTCATCCCATCCTCCACTCATCCCCATCCTCCACTCATCCCCATTCACCCATCCCATCCTCCACTCATCCCCATCCACTCATCCCATCCTCCACTCACCCCAATCCTCGTCATCCCCATCCACTCATCCCATCCTCCACTCATCCCATCCACTCATCTCATCCTCCACTCATCCCCATTCACCCATCCCATCCTCCACTCATCCCCATCCACTCATCCCATCCTCCACTCATCCCCATCCTCCACTCATCCCCATTCACCCATCCC
>NW_016902186.1:0-2114 GCF_001698545.2 Rhinopithecus bieti | reverse complement strand
ATAAACATCAGAACAGAAATAAATGAAATTAAAGAAAACAATACAAATGATCAAAGAAACAAAAAGTTGGCTTTTGGAAAAGATAATGAAAACTGACAGACCTTTTGCTAGACTAAGAAAAAAGAGAGAGACTCAAAATCAGAGAAGAAAAGGAGACATTACAACCAATGCCACATAAATTCATAAGATTATTATAATCATAAGATTATTATTATTATAAACTGTATATTCACATACAGTTTATATGTGAAGAATAACACTAGATGCCTATCTCTCACCATATACAAAATCAAAGCAAAATGGATTAAAGACTTAATTGGCAGACCAGAAACTATGAACATAGTATAAAAAAACATTAAGGAAGTGCTTCAGGACATTCATCCGGGTAATAATTTTGGAGGAAAGACCTCAAAGCACAGGCAACAAAGGCAAAATAGACAAATAGAATTACATCAAACTAAAATGCTCTACATAGCAAAGGAGGCAATCAACAGAGTGAAGAGACAGCCTATGGAATATGAAAAAAATATTTGCAAGCTATATATCTGACAAGGGATTGATAACCAGAATATATAAGGAATTCAAACAACTTACTAGCAAAATAAAATTAAAAAATAAACAAGGAATCTGATTAAGAGATGGGCACATGATCTGAATAGACATTTCACAAAAGAAGATATACTAATGACCAACAAGTGTATATAAAAGTACTCAACATCATTAATAATCAGGGAAATGCAAATCAAAACCACAGTGAGATAGCATCTCATCCTAGTTAAAATGGCAGATATCAAAAGACAAATGTAACAAATCCTAGCAAGGATGTAGGGAAAGGGGAATGCTAGTACGCCATTGGTGTGAATGTAAATTACTACAGCTACTATGGAAAAGGGTATGGAATTTCCTAAAAAAAAAAACTAACAATTGATCTAACATATGATTCAGTAATCCTACTGGTGGATATATATGCAAAAAACAGGAAATAAGTATATCGAAGAGACATTTTCACTCCCATGTTTATTGAAGCACTATCCACAATGGCCAATATACGGAAGCAAACCTAGCATCCATGAACAGATGAATGCATAAAGAAAGTGTGGTGTATATATATATATATATATATGATGGCATATTATTCCACCATAAAAAAGAACTAAATACTGTCATTTGCAGCAACAAACTGAAAGACATTATATTAAGTGAAATAAGCCAGGCATAAAAGATAAATATCACATGTTCTCATATATGTGGGAACTAAGAAAGTTGGTACCATGAAGGTGGAGAGTAGAATGATGGTTACCAGAGGCTGGAAAGTATAGGGGTAGAGGAGTATAAAGAGATTTTGATTAATGGGTACAAAACTGCAGTTAGATAGAAGGAATACATTCTAATATTTGATAGCACAGTAGGGTAAAATAGAAAATAACAATTTACTGTATATTTCAAAATAGCAAAAGAAAAGATTTGGAATTTTCCAACACAAAGAAATGACAAACGTTTGAGTTAATATACTAATTAACCCTGATTTGATCATTATACATTGTATATGTGTATCAAAATATCACATGTACCCCATTAATATGTGCACTTATTATGGGTCATTTTAAAAAAAGAGCTGGGGCATTTCAGAGGTGATTAGGTCATGAGGGCTCTACCTCCATGAATGGGATTAGTGCCCTTATAACAGAGGCCCAAGAGAGCTATGCAAGGATGCAGCAAAAGGGCACCATCTATGAGGACTAGGCCCTCACTAAACCAAATCTGCCTGAATTTTAATCTTGGACTTCCTAATTTCTAGAATTATGAGAAAAAAAGTTTGTTCTTTATAAGCTACCAAGTTTATGCTATTTTGATATAGCAGCCTTTACAGACTAAGACAGTATTCCAAGAGTTTTATCAATTCCTCATTAATTTTATATATCATATTTGATGGTTGGATCAAATAATTAAAACAACATCTGACACTCAAGATAACATTTAAAACTGAGAAAAGTGGCAGATTAGTGCCCTAATATTAAAAAAGTTTATTAATTAATTAAAATTGAGAAAGGGAAAAGGACCTAAATAGAAGCTAAATTTCCAAATTTAACTCGAAGTCATAAAATGTTGATAGT
>NW_016902185.1:0-973 GCF_001698545.2 Rhinopithecus bieti | reverse complement strand
TCATCTCACAGAGTCACTCCGTTCTTTTCATTGAGCAGTTTGCTAACACTGTTTTCACGGAATCTACAATGGGATATATGGGAGCACATTGAGGCCTATGGAGAAAAGGAAATATCCTGAGATAAAACTAGAAAGTAGCTTTCTGAAAACTGCTTTGTGATGTTCGAGTTCATCTCACAAAGTTACACCATTGTTTGCATCAAGCAGATTGATAACACTGTTTTCATGGAATCTGCAATAGGATATTTCATAGTGCCTTGCAGCTGATGGTGACAAAGGAAATATCCCCAGGTAAAACCAAAAGAAGCCTTCTGTGAAACTGCTTTGTGATGCATGAATTCATCTCACAGATTTACACCTTTCTTTTCATTGAGAAGTTTGCTAACACTTTTTTCATGGAATCTGTAATGGGATATTCAGGAGTGCAGTAAGGAATATGGTGAAAACGGAAATATCCTCAGATAAAACTAGAAAGAAGCTTTCTGATAAACTGCTTTGTGACGTGTGATTCATCTCAGGGAGTTACAATGCTGTTTTCATTGAGCAGTTTGCTAACACTGATTTCTTGGAATATGCAATTGGATATTTCAGAGCTCATTGAAACTTATGGTGACAAAGGAAATATCCTCATATACAAACTAGACAGAATTTTCTGAGACACTCCTTTGTGATTTGTGAATTCACCTCACAGAGTTACACCATTCTTTTCATGGAGCAGTTTAATAGCACTGTATTTGGGGAATTTGAGAAGGGATATTTTGGATTGCATTGAAGCTTATGGTGAAAATGAAATATCCTCAGACAAAAACTACAAAGAATCTTTCTGAGAAACTTCTTTGCAGTGTGTGTATTCATCTCATAGAGTACCACGATTCTTTCCTTCGAGCAGTTTGATAAAACTGCTTTTGTGGAATCTCAAATTGGATATTTGGGAGCACATTGAAGCCTATGGTGGCAAAGGAAATATCCTCAG
>NW_016902184.1:0-1084 GCF_001698545.2 Rhinopithecus bieti | reverse complement strand
GTAGTTTTCTTTTTTGGTTATGTTCTTTCCTGGTTTTGGTATTAGGGTGATACTGGCTTCATAGAATGATTTAGGGAGGATTCCCTTTTCTCTATCTTATAGAGAATTATAGTCAATCGAATTGGTTCCTATTCTTCTTTGAATGTCTGGTAGAATTCTGCTGTGAATCCATCTGGTTCTGGACTTTTTTTTGTTGGTAATTTTTTTCTTACCATTTCAATATTGCTGCTTGTTATTGGTCTGTTCAGAGTACCTAATTCTTCCTGATTTAAACTACGAGGGTTGTTTTTTTTTTCCGAGAATTTATCCATCTCTTTTAGGTTTTCTAGTTTTGTGCATAAAGGTGTTCATAGTAGTCTTGAATGATCTTTTGTATTTCTGTGGTGTCAGTTGCAGTATCTCCCATTTCATTTCTAACTGACCTTATCTGGATTTTCTCTCTTCTTTTTTTGATTAATCTTGCTAATGGTCTATCAATCTTATTTATCTTTTCAAATAACTAGCTTTTGTTTTACTTATCTTTTTTTGTTGTTGTTGTTTCAATTTCATTTAGTTCTGCTCTGAATCTTGGTTATTTCCTTTCTTTTGCTGGGTTTGAGTTTGATTTGTTCTTGTTTCTCTAGTTCCTTGAGGTGTGACCTTAGATTGTCTGTGCTTTTCAGACTTTTTTATGTAGGCACTTAGGGCTGGTGAACTTTCCTCTTATTGCTGCCTTTGCTGTATCCCAGAGGTTTTGATAGGTTGTGTCACTATTGTCATTCAGTTTGGAGAATTTTAAATTTCCACCTTGATTTCAGTTTTGACCCAATGATCATTCAGGAGCAGGTTATTTAATTTCCATGTACTTGCATGGTTTTGAAGGTTCCTTTTGGAGTTGATTTCCAGTTTTATTCCACTGTGGTCTGAGAGAGTGCTTGATATAATTTCAATTTTCTTGAATTTATTGAGGCTCATTTTGTGGCCTATCATATAGTCTATCTTGGAGAAAGTTCCATGCATTGTTGAATAGAATGTATATTGTGTGGTTGTTGGGTAGAATGTCCTGTAAAGATCTGTTAAGTCTATTTGTTCCAGTGCATAGTTT
>NW_016902183.1:0-1284 GCF_001698545.2 Rhinopithecus bieti | reverse complement strand
TTTAAAAAAAATACAAAATTAGCCAGGTATGGTAATGCATGCCTGTGGTCCCAGCTACTCAAAAGGCTGAGATGGGAGGATCATTTGAGCCTAGAAAGTTGAGGCTGCAGTGAGATGTGTCTGTGCCACAGCACTCCAGCCTGGGCAACAGAGCAAGACCCTATCTCAAAAGAAAGAAGAAAAAAAAGAAAACAAAAGAGAAAAGAAAAGGAAAAAAAAGAAAAGAAAAGAGAAAGAGAGAGAGAGAAAGAAAGAAGGAAGGGAGGGAGGGAGGAGAGAGAGAGAGAAAGAGAAAGAAAGAAAGAAAGAATGAGAAAGAATGAAAGAAAGGAGAAAGAGAGAGAATATGTCCAACAGTGTGAATCAGACATGGAGGAATAAGGCCTTTGCCAGGTACCTACCTCAGTGCTAACTAGATGCTATTGACCTAAAATCCATGATTTAAAAAATCGTCAAACCAAATTCTTCGTTGAAGTTTAGCAAGTATCTACAAAGTGCATCCCAGTCCTTCTTGTCATCCCGCTGAAAGCCGAAATCTGAATATTTCTGGTTGGGGGGTCTCCCCATTTTGAAACCCCACCCTGGACAACACCCTTGCCATGCTTTGCAGGTCCAGAGGTGCATGTCCTCGGGAGAGAGGACTTGAGACTGAGAGAAGCAGAAATGGAAGGTGGCTCGGTGAGCAAGGAAGCTAATTACTCAGAGCAGATCAGGTAACAGGCTTACCAAAAAAAATGACTGCAAAAGTCTCTTTTCACTCACTTCAGTGTTCATGATGAAAGTTTTAACAGCAATTCAATAATTCGAAACTCATATTCTAAAAGTAGAAAAAAGCAAAGCCTGAAGAAAACTCCCAGTAACCTTCCCTACATGAAAACAAGACAAATAAGCAAAAGGATAATAATTATAACTCAGATGTGAGACCTATCAACCCCATAAATTTCATTTTTTTAATGATGTGATTCTTTCTCAGTACAATGTACTATCAGCCTAATTCTAAACCAAATGCCTATAAAATCCCAAGCTGTGACTATAAAAGTCTGTTAAATAAATAGCTGATTTATCATCCATTGGTTGGGAAGTTAAATATCTGCTTGTCAGGGTTATGACAGTTTAAATGTCATTTTCCCTTTGGAAGATACAATTCAACCATAATTTATTTTCCATTTACATTTTAGATTATTAATTCAAAAGAAACATGCGTGAAGGCTTAACTTAATTTTAAATCGTCCGGTGGGCCGGGCGCAGTGGCTCACGCCTGTAATCCCAGCACTTTGGGAGGCC
>NW_016902182.1:0-241 GCF_001698545.2 Rhinopithecus bieti | reverse complement strand
ATAGTTTTAATTGAGGATACTTCGTCTCCATAGGCTTAAATGTGACCCAAAATATCCAATTTCAGCTTCCCCAAAATGGTGCTAAAATCTATTCCATGAAAAGAATGGTGTAGCTCTGTGATATGAATTCACATATCACAAAGACGTTTCCCAGAAAACTTCTTTCTAGTTTTAATCTGAGGATATTTCCTTTATCACCATTTTAATCAATGTGCTCCCCAACGTCCCATAGCAGATTAAA
>NW_016902181.1:0-682 GCF_001698545.2 Rhinopithecus bieti | reverse complement strand
ATTCAGTATGATATTGGCTGTGGGCTTGTCATAAATAGCTCTTATTATGTTGAGACACATTCTATCGATACCCAGTTTATTGAGAGTTTTAGTATGAAAGGCTGTTGAATTTTGTCAAAGGCCTTTTCTGCATCTATTGAGATAATCATGTAGTTTTGTTGTTTTTTCTGTATATATGATGGATTACGCATATTGATTTGCATATGTTGAACCAGGCTTGCATCCCAGGGATGAAGCCAACTTGATCTTGGTGGATAAACTTTTGATGTACTGTTGGATTCGGTTTGCCAGTATTTTATTGGGGATTTTGCATCAATGTTCATCAGGAATATTGACCTGAAATTTTCTTTTCTGTTGTTGTTGTTTTGTCTCTGCCAGGTTTTGGTATCAGGATGATGCTGGCCTCGTAAGATGAGTTAGGGAGGATTCCCTCTTTTCTGTGATTGAAATAGTTTCAGAAGGAATGGTACCAGCTCCTCTTTGTACCTCTGGTAGAATTCGGCTGTGAATCCATCTTGTCCTGGACTTTTTTTGTTGGTAGGCTATTAATTATTGCCTGAATTTCAAAACCCATTATTGGTCTATTCAGAGATTCAACTTCTTCCTGGTTTAGTCTTGGGAGGGTGTATGTGTCCAGAAATTTATCCATTTCTTCTAGATTTTCTAGTTTATTTGCATAGAA
>NW_016902180.1:0-244 GCF_001698545.2 Rhinopithecus bieti | reverse complement strand
AATCCCAGCACTTTGGGAGGCCAAGGTGGGTGTATCACGAATTCAGGAGAACAAGACCATCCTGGCTAACACGGTGAAACCCGTCTCTACTAAAAATACAAAAAATTAGCCGGGCGAGGTGGCGGGTGCCTGTAGTCCCAGCTACTCCGGAGGCTGAGGCAGGAGAATGGCGGGAACCTGGGAGGCGGAGCTTGCAGTGAGCCGAGATCGCACCACCGCACTCCAGCCCGGGAGACAGAGCCAG
>NW_016902179.1:0-1234 GCF_001698545.2 Rhinopithecus bieti | reverse complement strand
TTTTTTTTGCCCTGTTGTAGCTTTCAGCCTATTGGCTGATAAGAAAATGCTGGGGAGTGTGAAGTCACAAACCAGTTGTGTTCAGGAACCAGTAAGTAGTTTGACATGACCATAGTGGAGGTTTTGGGATATAGACAATTGGCAAAAAATTGAAAAGGATTCAGGAAAGACGGACCAGGGATAGAATGTGGATGGATGATACCTTGCTCAATTGAGATGAAGGTGTTCAAACAAAGCAGGATGATTTTTTTGTTTTACATATTAGAAAGTTACATTCAGTGGCTGTATACAGAATTGTGTATGGGGAGAGTACAGGTGTGGAGGTCACCTATGAGGATAATGTCTATTCAAATGGGAGATGAGGAAGGTCTAAAAGGCAATGACTGTTGGAATACATGCAAGAACATCTGACATTGTTCTGTGTTTCTGAAGATGTGGAAATGAAGCTCTCTCAGAATTAAATGACAAGATTCCATGGCTATTTGGTAGAGGGAATGGAAGTAGAGACTAAAAGGTCTTGATTTCCAGCTGAGCATCCTTTTCATGGTACCATACCACTCACCCAGCCTGTTGAAATGGAAAAGATTATGAACATCAGGCATTAACCTACCAAAGTAAAGCAAAACAAAAACGCTGAACTTCTCCAATCATATTTTTTAAAATCTGACACACATGTTTATAGGAAATTAAAATATAGTAGAGGCTCTTTAAAGTAACTGCCATTCATTCAATAAATATTTGTTGAATGAACCACGATCACTTGTCAATAACTGGTATTAATAAAGACAAATATTAATGGTGATCTTTATTCAATAATTTCATAAAATGGGAAGAAAGTGGTAATTAGCCAGTAGGATGAGGGGGGCATAGCAGAGGTTGTCTAACCTTTTGGCAAGCTCAAAGTCAAACTGGTGAATAAGTAACATAAGCTGTGATGAGGGTCATGTGCCATATGTAAATGGTGACCCTTTCTTCCTCCAGTGCTGTTTAGCACCACAGGCTTCCCAGAGGCCCAAGAAGAGTCTGCCACAGTCACTGGCGTTAATGAATACCATCTCTACCTGAGTGCCCTTTTCAAACTTTTACCAAAAGGAAGATAGTAGACTTTGTTTTCCCTCTGGCTATGAGAGATATAGGGAGGATAACTGTAACATGCAGGAATTAAGAGACTTGATACACATGGATATTATGTCATGAGGGATTCAGGAGTTAACACAAATATTATTTTTTTTTC
>NW_016902178.1:0-244 GCF_001698545.2 Rhinopithecus bieti | reverse complement strand
CGGCGCACTAACCACACGGGGCTCATTCTCAGCGCGGCTGATTTTGCCCCTCAGACAGGGTCGCACACTGTCGCGACTAACTGCAACCTCGACCTCCCCTCAGACAGGGTCGCACACTGTCGCGACTAACTGCAACCTCGACCTCCCCGGGTCGATTCCCTCACCTCAGCACCTCAGGCTCCCACGTAACTGTGACCGCGGTTGTGCGCCATCATGGCTGGCTAAACTGATTTTTTTGTTTTTT
>NW_016902177.1:0-289 GCF_001698545.2 Rhinopithecus bieti | reverse complement strand
TTTTTCTTTTTTTTTTTTTGAGATGGAGTCTCGCTCTGTCGCCCAGGCTGGAGTGCAGTGGCCGGATCTCAGCTCACTGCAAGCTCCGCCTCCCGGGTTTACGCCATTCTCCTGCCTCAGCCTCCCGAGTAGCTGGGACTACAGGCGCCCGCCACCTCGCCCGGCTAGTTTTTTGTATTTTAGTAGAGACGGGGTTTCACCGTGTTAGCCAGGATGGTCTCGATCTCCTGACCTTGTGATCCGCCTGTCTCGGCCTCCCAAAGTGCTGGGATTACAGGCTTGAGCCACC
>NW_016902176.1:0-287 GCF_001698545.2 Rhinopithecus bieti | reverse complement strand
TTTTTTTTTTTTTTTTTTTTTTGAGGCGGAGTCTCACTCTGTTGCCCAGGCTGGAGTGAGTGGTGCGATCTCGGCTCACTGCAAGCTCCGCCTCTCGGGTTCACGCCTTTCTCCTGCTTCAGTCTCCCGGGTAGCTGGGACCACAGGCGCCGCCACCATGCCTGGCTAGTTTTGTATTTTTTCTTTTTTAGTAGAGACGGGGTTTCACCGTGTTATCCAGGATGGTCTCGATCTCCTGACCTCGTGACCCGCCCGCCTGGGCCTCCCAAAGTGCTGGGATTACAGGC
>NW_016902175.1:0-2119 GCF_001698545.2 Rhinopithecus bieti | reverse complement strand
ATACTTGAAAATGTGGAAGAAACTTTGGAACTGTGTAACAGTTAGAGGTGGAAACAGTTTGGAGAGCTCAGAAGAAGAGAGGAAGATGTGGGAAAGTTTGAAACTTCCCAGAAAGTTGTTGAATAGTTTTGACCAAAATGTTGATAGTGATGTGGACAATGAAGTCCAGGCTGAGGTGGTCTCACATGGGGATGAGGAACATATTTCTAGTTCTAGATCCTTGAGGAATTGCCACACTGTCTTCCACAATGGTTGAACTAGTTTACAGTCCCACCAACAGTGTAAAAGTGTTCCTATTTCTCCACATTCTTCTACATTTCTTTTGATCTTGCTCTCATCTATGTTTCAGGGTGTCT
Source organism: Rhinopithecus bieti (assembly GCF_001698545.2). Classification (NCBI taxonomy): domain Eukaryota; kingdom Metazoa; phylum Chordata; class Mammalia; order Primates; family Cercopithecidae; genus Rhinopithecus; species Rhinopithecus bieti. The sequence continues at coordinate 1,763 of NW_016902175.1, read as the reverse complement.
CTTAGGGACAGCATTAAGCTAGATTTTTTTTTTAGACCAATCTGCCAATGGGTTAACTGGCAAATTAGGTCCATTTGTATGTGACTTGATTACCGATAAATTTTGATTCAGTTCTATATCTTCCTATAGACCTTGTATTTTTTTGCTTCTCTTTCCCTGCTCTCTCTTGTATTCATTATGTTCTTCCTCTTTCCTTGTGTTTCCTACTAATTTGGAAGTTATGCATTCTGTTTCTGATAGTGATATCAAGGGCACTCAACTACCTCTAAGTTTCCTCCCCAAAATAAAATATATAACAATAATCTTTCTCTCTTCTTATACATTATTCTTTAGCACTTTTATCTCTACCTCATTTAATACCTACATATTTGTATCTATTATTTTCAAATTATTGTTTTATATAGGGAATACTTATTTAGACATGTTTATGTGTGAAGTTTCTTCCTATATTGTATGTCTTCCTTATAAAAAGCTTATACACAGCAAAAGGAATAATCAGCAGAGTAAATGTGCAACACACAAAGTGGGAGAAAGCATTCACAAACTATGCATCCAACAAAGGAATAGTATTCAGGATCTACAAGGAACTCAAATCAGCAAGAAAAAAAACAATCCCATTAGAAAGTGGGCAAAGGACACTTTCTGCCTTTCTGAAGTATACATTTTAACAATTTTTTTTTTCTAGTAAGAAATTATTGGTGATAAACCCTTCCGGTCTTTTACTGGGATTGCATTTAATTCTTACACTAGACTGATAATTTAAATGAGTCTAGAATTATATATTAATAATCATTTACCATCATCAGCCTCATTGCCTTAGTTTTTTCAGGTCTCTGTTCAAATTTTACCTTATCAGTGAGACCTTCCCTAACCACTTTATTTAAATAGCGTGTTTCCACCACACCCCACAGTGTTTTGGTCTCCTAAATTGGCCCTTATTACCATCAGCGTCTTTTGTATTTCTTAGTTCTTTATTGTCTATCTTTTCCCACTAGCATGTAATATTCATGCACAACCGTACTTTGCTTTGTTCACTCCTACATTCCTAAAACCAAGAATAGTGCTGGGCACATAGTAGGAAATCTATACACAGTTGTTGAATGAATGACTGAGTTCTGCTTGTGCGATTAAGTCTACTGTCAGTCCAACTTTCATTCTTTTCTTTCTGGTTAGTTTTAAATCTCTGTCTTTGCTGTTTTGCATTTTAGTTATGACTTGCCTCTAACATACAGCTTTCCTATAGCTCTTTACTCTCCTATAACTCTTTCTTTTCTTTTCTTTCTTTCCTTCTTTCTCTCTCTCTCCCCTCCCTCCCTCTTTCTTTCTTTCTTTCCTTCCTTCCTTTCTTTTCTTTCTTTCTTTTCTTTCTTTCTTTCTTTCTTTCTTTCTTTCTTTCTTTCTTACTTTTCTTTCTCTCTTTCGTTCTTCTTTCTTTCTTTCCTTCTTTCTCTCTCTCCTCCCTCCCTCCCTCTCTCTTTCTTTCTTTCTTTCTTTCTTTTCTTTCTTTCTTTTCTTTCTTTCTTTCTTTCCTTCCTTCCTTTCTTTCTTTCTCTTTCTTCTTTTCTTTCTTTTCTTTCTTTCTTTCTTTCTTTCTCTTTCTTTCTCTCTTTCTTTCTCTTTCTTTCTCTTTCTTTCTTTCCTTCCTTCCTTCCTTCCTTCCTTCCTTCTTTCTTCTCTCTCTTTCTTTCTTTCCTTTCTTGGACTTTTATGACTCCTGAATATGAGCATACCTATCTTATTCAGTTCTGGAAATATCTCACTAT
>NW_016902174.1:0-290 GCF_001698545.2 Rhinopithecus bieti | reverse complement strand
TGGAAAACCAAAAGAGTGATATTCGGAGCACATGGAAGACTATGGCAAAAGTGAAATGTCGTCCAATTAAAACAGAAAGAAGCACTCAAAGAAACTGCTCTCTGATATATCCATTCTTTTCACAAGGTTAATGCTTACTCTACGTTTCCCACTTTGAAAGTCGACGTTTGAGGGTTTTGTAAAGGGATAGTAAGTGGCATCCGGATGCCTGTGTGAGCAAGGAAATGTCTTCAATTGAAAATGTGAGAGAAGCTTTCTGCACAACACTTTTGTGATGTTTGTATTCATCT
>NW_016902173.1:0-976 GCF_001698545.2 Rhinopithecus bieti | reverse complement strand
CACTGTAGAATATTAATAATAATATCACAGGTAGTGAACACACATGGCGTACACTCACTGTGACATTAGGAGTAACATCCCCTGGGATATTACAAATAATATCACAGGGAATGTACACACATGGTGTTCTCTCCCTGTGACATTAGGAGTAACATTTCCCTAGAGGGTATACACACATGATATACCAATCCTGTGACAATAAAAGTAAAATCCCACAGGTTATTACAAATAATATCACAGAAGGTATACACACATGGTGTACACCCCAAGTTACATTAGGAGTTACATCCCCTAGAATATTACAAATAATATCCCCTTAGGATATTACAAATAGTATCACAGAAGGTGTACACACATGGTGTACACTCCCTGTGACATTAAAAGTAACATCCCCTAAGATATTACAAATAATATCACAGGGAATGTACACACATAGTGTTCTCCCCTGTGACATTAGGAGTAACATTTCCCTAGGATATTACAAATAATATCACTGGGGTGTACACCCCAGTGATATTAGGAGAAACATCCCACAAAATATTACCAGTAATATCAGAGGGCTCTCACCCCTTGTGACATTAAAAGTAACATCTCCCTAGGATATTATGAATAATATCACAGGGTATACACCATTGGTAATATTAGGAGTAACATCTCCCGAAGATATTACGAATAATATCATAAGGTGTACACCCTGTGACATTAGGTATAACATCACCCTAGGATATTAAGAATAATGTTTTAGGTTGTGAAATCCCTGTGGCATGAGGAGTAACATTCCTCTAGGATACTATGAATAATATCACTGGGAGAAAGCCCCTTGTGACAGCAGGAGTAACATTTCTCTAGGATATTATGAATAACATCATGGGGTAAACACACATGGTGTACACCCACTGTGACATTAGGCATAACATTTTCCTAAGATATCATAAATAATATAGTAGGGTGTTCACACATGTGTACATACAGTGTA
>NW_016902172.1:0-1042 GCF_001698545.2 Rhinopithecus bieti | reverse complement strand
TTCTGCCTATATATATATATATATAAAGACTAATTATAAAATAGGACTGTGCAAATTTAATCACAGAAAAACAAACTAAGTGTTTTTAATTGTTCAGATAAACAATCAAAAGTTATTTTGCATGTAGGCCACACCTGTTGATCGTTATGTATCTTTATGAGACTATAGAGAATATTTGTGAGGTTTTATTAATTATTGTTACCAACTATAGGTATAGAGATTTACAAATTAGAATTATAAATTAATTGAATCAAATTGTTTTCTACACAAATATATTATTTTGTATTGATTGAGTTTGTGTGCACGTGTGCATGTGTGTCTCTATGTATGAGAAAAGGAAAATAACACAAAGTTTAATGTATTTGCAATGACTAAACATAAATGTTGTTTTGACCTTTTAGAAAATAAAGTAAAAGGGTAAAATGGTCAGTTACTAAGTTTTCAATATCAGAAAGATGAAAGCACATTAAAATATTAAAATGATTAATTCAAAATATTAACATCAAAATGAAAATTAAAAATTAAAAAGTCATAAATATCTACTAAGGTTGTTTTAAGTAAAATAAAAGAGTAAGGGTACTTCATTTTGAGAAAATGAGAAAAAAAGTATTTACAAACAGTTAATATTACTGACCTGACTTATTTTCTTTGTTCTTGTATAGCTTTTGAATTTCCTGAGATACTTTTCTTGATCTTTTGCATGTTCTGTCTTCCATAATTCCCTTTCTTCAGCATGGGCTTTTCCAAATTTTTTCTTTCTTCTTCTATGGCTTTTAAAACTGCATCCTTCATTGCTTCTTTTCAAGCTTCAAAATAAATAAAGACCAGAACAAATCTGAAAGATTGACTGCATAATGATTTCTTGAGTAAGACAGACTTGGTTAACCTAAAAGATAAAAAAAACTTTGATCCTATAGTGTTTAGTTGTCACATTGCTATTTTATGCATAGCAAATAACTGCTATAAAATAAAATCTATTATTCTTTTTTATACAAATATTCCTACTTAATTCCCATGGCATTTCTAATCTTCAAAGAAATCA
>NW_016902171.1:0-258 GCF_001698545.2 Rhinopithecus bieti | reverse complement strand
TTTATATGTTTATGCAGTTTTATAAGTATATGCAGTGCCAATATACCTTTTCAGAATTTGGCTATTTTGGAACATAATTTTTTCATTTTCAGGACAGATTTGCTGATGGTATTACCTTCACTTGAAAACTATTTTTTTTTTCCAGTACTTTGACTACATCACACAGTTTTTTTCTGGCCTGCAAAATTTTTTTGACAATTCACTGGTTGTATCATAAGATCATGTTTGTATATGACACATCAGTTTTATATTGCAGCT
>NW_016902170.1:0-684 GCF_001698545.2 Rhinopithecus bieti | reverse complement strand
GGCATTTGTCTCTATAATTTATTTTGACTTTGACACAATTAATCAGTATGTCTTTAAAGGTCACCTCGCACCCTGACAAGGTGAGTATTATACTGAATTTAAAATTCATTCTAGACTGAGCAAGGTGGCTCATGTCTGTAATCCTAACACTTTGGGAGGCCTAGGTAGGTGGATCACCTGGGGTGAGGAGTTCAAAACCAGCCCAGCTAAAATGGTGAAACCCCATCTCTACAAAAAATACAAAATTAGCTGGGCCTGGTGGCGCATGCCTGTAATCCCAGCTACTTGGGAGGCTGAGGCAGGAGAATCGCTTGAACTCAGGTGACAGAGGTTGCAGCAAGCCAAGATTGCACCATTGCACTCCAGCCTGGGCAACGGGAGCAAAACTCTGTCCCGAAAAAAAAAATCATTCTTTTATAATTTTGATAATTGCTTTGTTGTGCATTTTACTATGGACTTGTTGGATATCTAGGTGGCTGTAAACTACGCAGAGAAAGATAGAAACAGCAGTGAAGATCATTAGAAAATTGTAGTGTTCCTATAAAACAATAACGAAAGGGGAAATTGTAAGAGTAACGAAACATAAAATTGAATTTTCCTGTTGCCAAAACGGAAGAAGAGACCTTTCCCCATTTCACTTTCCTTAGAGCATTTCCTTGAGAAAATTTGTATTTGTAAATTCTT
>NW_016902169.1:0-664 GCF_001698545.2 Rhinopithecus bieti | reverse complement strand
ATTTTTGTCCTCAAAATATTTCTTGATTTAATCAGGATTTTTATAATGTATCCCAGATTATAGCATCTAGTGGCAACTTTTTAAAGTGGAAAATTTCTAATTATTTTTCTCCTAAATCAAAACCTATCATGTATTTGTAATGAATTTAATATGAATTAAATAAATGCTGTAATCATTAACTTCTTAAATGAGCTTGATATGTTTATCACTGAAAATGAAGTTTTGTCCTAAGACATTTGTTGATTTGTTATGCACAAGTCATTTCATCTTTGATGATAAATTCAATCTCTCTGTTGTTTTGTTTTGTTTTGTTTTGAGACAGAGTCTCCCTCTGTCACCCAGGCTGGAGTGCAGTGGTACGATCTTGGCTCACTGCAACCTCCACCTCCCAGGTTCAAGCGATCCTCCTGCCTCAGCCTCCCGAGTAGCTGGGATTACAGGTGCTCGCCACCACACCCGGCTAATTTTGTATTTTAGTAGAGACAGGGTTTCACCATGCTGGCCAGCCTGGTCTCGAACTCCTGACCTCAGGTGATCTACCCGCCTTGGCCTCCCAATTCAATCTCTTTAAGTTTCTTCTTACCCTCCCCTTCCTCCTCCTTCTCCTCCTCCTTCTTCTACTTCACCTGAAAGTCATAAAGGGGTACAAGTAATAAAAATAAAT
>NW_016902168.1:0-1043 GCF_001698545.2 Rhinopithecus bieti | reverse complement strand
ATTTTGTGTTTCTCTAGGAACTTTTCTGTTTTATGTAAGCTATTCAATTTGTTGGTATACAATTGATTATAGTATTCCTTTAAAATATTTGACAAATTTCTGAATGGTTGGTAGTAATGTCCTCTAATACTTTAGCTGTGGAATCAGGTCTCCCTTCCTTCATTCTTGGTTAATTGAACTACAAGTTTTCAATTTTGTTGAATTCTTGAAAGCACCAATTTTTTGTTTTGTTACAATTCTGCATTTTTTTCTATTTTAGATTTTACTAATTTCCAGTATAAACTTTATTCTTTTTTCAATATGCTTACTTTTAGCTTTGTCTTTTTTCCATTTTCCTAAGGCCGTCGGTTATATTATTGATTTGAAAACTTTCTTCTATCTGAATATAGACATTTTACCTACATATTTCTCTCTATGCACTATTTAGCTACACCTCATACATTTTGAATGTGTTTTCTATTTTCATTTATTTCAAATTATTTTCTAATTTTCCTTGTGATTCTTTATTTGACACATTTGCTGTATAGAAGTGTATTGTTTAATTTTACATTTGTGAGTTTCCCAATTTTCTTTGTTATTGGTTCCTAGCTCCATTCCATTATAACTGAAGAAAATAATTCGTATTATTTCAATCCTTATAACCTTATTTGTCATTTTTTTGTTCTCTTTATTTGTTCCTTAATTTTGTTACCATCTGCTGTCATTACTACAGACTTACACAGCCTTTGTCTCACCTACATCCTTCATGATATTATTTACACTAATATCACATATTTATTTGCTACATAATGCAGAATGCAATTATATACATGTTGTCTTATACAATTGATTTTAAATTAGTTAAGAGAAGAAATAAGAACTATCTGCTTTTGTGTTAATTTTCAATTGCAGAATTACCTTTGTTGTTGCTCTTTGTTTTGTATGTGTACATAAATTATTGTCTGCAGTCACTTGCTTTTATCTTAAAGAACGTCCTTTGCTATTTATTATAAAGCAGGTTTGCTAGCAACACATTCTCTTAATTTTTAAATACTTTTGAAATG
>NW_016902167.1:0-1082 GCF_001698545.2 Rhinopithecus bieti | reverse complement strand
TGAGTTTATACCCAGTAATGAGATTGCTGAGTCAAATGGTATTTCTAGTTCTAGATCCTTGAGGAATCGCCACACTGTATTCCAAAATGGTTGATCTAATTTACACTCCCTCCAATAGTGTAAAAGTGTTCCTATTTCTCCACATCCTCTCCAGCATCTGTTGTTTCCTGACTTTTAATGATTGCCATTCTAACTGGCATCAGATGGTTTCTGATTGTGGTTTTGATTTGCATTTCTCTGATGACCAGTGATGATGAGCTTTTTTTCATATGTTTGTTGGCCACATAAATGTCTTCTTTTGAAAAGTGTCTGTTCATATCCTTCACCCACTTTTGATAGGGTTGTTTGTTTTCTTTTCTTGTAAATTTGTTTCTTTGTAGATTCTGGATATTAGCCCTTTGTCAGATGGATACATTGCAAGAATTCTCTCCCATTCTGTAGGTTGCCTGTTCACCCTGATGATAGTTTCTCTTGCTGTGCAGCTCTTTAGTTTAATTAGATACTGTTTGTCAATTTGCCTTTTGTTGCAATTACTTTTGGTGCTTTAGTCATGAAGTCTCTGCCCATTGCCTGTGTCCTGAATGGTATTGTTTAGGTTTTCTTCTAGGGTTTTATGGTTTTAGGTCTTACATTTAAATCTTTAATCCATATTTAGTTAATTTTGTATAAGATATTAGGAAGGTGTCCAGTTTCAGTTTTCTGCATATGACTAGCCAGTTTTCCCAACACCATTTATTAAATAGGAAATTTTATCCCCATTGCTTGTTTTGTCATGTTTGTCAAAGGTCAGATGGTTGTAGATGTGTGGTGGTATTTCTGAGGCCTCTGTTCTGTTACATTGGTCTATGTATCTGTTTTGGTACTGGTACCATGCTGTTTTGGTTACTGTAGCCTTATAGTGTACTTTGAAGTCAGGTAGCATGATGCTTTCAGCTTTATTCTTTTGCTTAGGATTGTCTTGGCTTTACTGGCTCTTTTTTGGTTCCATATGAAATTTAATGTAGTTTTTTTCTAATTCTCTGAAGGAAGTCTTTGGTAGCTTGATGGGAATAGCATTGAATCTATAAATTACTTTGGGCAGT
>NW_016902166.1:0-374 GCF_001698545.2 Rhinopithecus bieti | reverse complement strand
GTACTTTACTGGTAGTATGATAGGGTAGAAGATTGACAAGAATATCATGTTTAGTGTCTGTAGAGGCTTTTATTTCTTCCCATCACAAAATGGCATGAGACTTTGGCTTTCAGTCTTACAAACTTCCTTTATGTTTAACTATCCTGTTTTCTTTTTTTTATTGCTTATTTTGCATTCATCCATTTAACAAGTTCCCTACTTAAAAAAACTTAAACACATGTCAATCACAGAGAGGAATGCTATCCATTATTTGTTTTGAGTTTTAAAAAATGTAAACTCACAAGTGATAGTCTCTGTATTCTCACTCACCAAAAATTCCACGTTTTTAATATACCATCACTTTTTAGGGACAATTGGTACTACCATTTTCTTAT
>NW_016902165.1:0-1355 GCF_001698545.2 Rhinopithecus bieti | reverse complement strand
TAAACACCCAGGTGAAAAGCTGCTTGAGTAAGTGAATTCTGAATCATGTCAAATAAAGACAAGGCTTCCAATGAGAAATTTCTAGGGAACTGCCAGAAAGGTCAGATACATTACAATTTTCTGGGGACGGGGTTTTGAGAACTCTAAGCCTTTTCTGCCTTGCTTAGTGGCTGAAAACTGATCATATTCATGGATACTATGTTCCCTAGGCTGTTTTTTAAGGCTACTGTGGAACTAGGGAATAGGGCAAGTTGAAATGCTACAAAGCTCTATGTTCTTATCCACATTTGAAACTTTTACTTGAATAAATGCTCTTCTGAACGTTGCAAGCCTTTGGTTAATTTCTAGAGTTCTGATAAAGATGACTGACAATTTTCTAAGGTTCTCATTATTTTATGGATAAGTTGAGTTTTCAGAGATACTTAGCCATTTCAAGTTGTTTTCGTTTTCTGAAATTTTCAGTAAATGTGCTACATTCTGTATGAGAAAGTATAATTTTAGAGGTCCTTTCTTGCTAGCTTTCTGGCTCATCTCTCTTCTCTCCCTATAACTCAATGTATCTAGCTCTCTAGTTTTATTCACTGTTTATTGAACAAGGCAGGCAATGTCTTACCTCAGAGGCTTACCATATACTATACCTTCTGCCAGTAAAACGCCTCTTCTACATATTCATGTAGGTAACTTAAATGCAGCAGTTATTGGGATCCTACTCTGACCACCCTGTTTCAAATTAAAAGGTCTTTTCCTCCCTTGATTTCCCAGGGAGAAACCTGCTTTTATTAGTGTTTTTTTGTTTTGTTTTGTTTTCAACATACAGTTCATTTGTTTAATTATGCATACTATCTGAGTCTGTCTTCTAGAATAAAAGCTTCATGGGCAGGGATATCTGTCTGTTTTGCTTTTGTTTTGTTTTATTCATCTTAATCCCCGGGGATACAACAGTGCCTAACACCATGAATGATGCAGTTAATATTCAATTAGTAAAATAATAAAATTGGTTGACCCTTTAGTATTTAATTCTATAAATACTTGATCAATTGTAGTAGTATGCTAAAAGAAGACACATTATTAGTTTCAACATTAAGCCATTTTGTTCTCAATGTTTTTTGACGATCCATTTTAAAATCACTAAACCTTTTAGTGTGTGTGTGTCTGTGTGTCTGTGTGGGTGGGTGTGAACATCATAGCACAATTTCTGACCGTGTTTTCTATTACTTATTCAGGAGAAAACTTTTTGCTTAGTTCCATAGTTTAGTCCATTTTCAAAAATCCTTTGTTTTTAATAACTAAAAAAGTGAAAGTGTATAATGCATTTTGATAAGCTTCCATTGACTCAAAACTATAAAGATTAATAG
>NW_016902164.1:0-1084 GCF_001698545.2 Rhinopithecus bieti | reverse complement strand
TAAAAAACCTCATCCCACCAACTAGTCACCTCCTATTTCATCCTCATCAACAAGTACCAAGCACTTATTTTGTGCTAAGTGCTTTATGTGGATAATTTTGCTTAATCTTGGAGAAAACCCTCGGCTGAGAGCACTTAAGATTTGTTCAAGGTGGCTGGGTGTGGTGGCGGGTGCCTATAATCCCAGCTACTGGGGCACTGAAGCAGGAGACTATCTTGTACCCGGGAGGCAGAAGTTGCGTTGAGCCAAGATCGCGCCACTGCACTCCAGCCTGGGCAAAAGAGCGAAACTCCGTCTCAAAAAAACCAAAAAAACAAAACAAAACAAACAAAAAATAAAATAAAAAACACTTCTCACCAGTTCGTCGTCTTCTATTTCATCCTCATCGACAAGTACCAAGTACTTATTTTGTGCTAAGTGCTTTATGTGGATAATTTCCCTTAATCGCAGAGAAATCCCTCGGCTGAGAGCACTAAAGATTTGTTCAAGGTGGCTGGGCGTGGGGCTAATGCCTGTAATCTCAGCACTTTGGGAGGCCATGGCAGGAAGATTACTTGAGGGTCAGGATTTTGAGAGCAGCCTGGGAGCAGAGCAAGACCCCATCTCTACAAAAAAATACAAAAGTTAGTCAGGCACGGTAGTATGTGCTTGCAGGCTCAGCTACTCAAGAGGCTGATCACTTGAGCTCAGGAGGTGGAAGCTGCAGGGAGCCATGACTGCACCACTGCACTCCAGCCTGGGCAACAGAATGAGATCCTGTCTCCAAAAAAAAAAAAAAAAAGATGATTTGCCCAAGAACTGTGGTGAAGATATTAATATTACGCAAAGAAGAGAAAACAGCTTCAACAACTTGTCATCTTTATCAAGCCTATCAAACTGTCAGCCGATAGTGGTTAGTGGTTGCTGAACAGCACGTTTGCTGATTAAATGGCAGACATGGAGAAGGCAGGAGAATCTCTTAAACCCGGCAGGCAGAGGTTGCGTTGAGCCAGGATCGCACCACCACACTCCAGCCTGGGCAACAAGAGCGAAACTCTGTCCAAAAAAACCAACAACAACAACAAAACAAACAAACAAACAAAAA
>NW_016902163.1:0-976 GCF_001698545.2 Rhinopithecus bieti | reverse complement strand
GTGGCGTGGGACCTTTTCAGGCCAAATCAGAAATAGACAACACAAGACGAGAGTTCGCACTCCCACTGGGTATTTTAAGTAAAACCTAAAGAATACAATAAAATCTAAAGTTCATGACATTCTCCAACTCTAATTTTAATTTTGTTTTATTTATTTATTTATTTATTTATTTTGCTATCAGTAAATGACTGAAGTATAATCCACGGAGGCCAAAGTGCACCTGTCTTAAGTGTGCAGCCCAGTGCATTTTGACAAAAGAAACCATCACCTAGGCCAAGTTATGGGACAACTTCAACAGACCAAGAAGTCATTAGAATCCCTTTCCAGTCAATCCTCACCCCATCCCCATTTAGGCAACCACCATTCTGACTTCTGTCTCTGTGACTTACTTGTGCTTCGTGTAGAAATCACATAAAGGACCATACTGATTTTAACTGTTTTTTTTTTTTTAATGCAACAATGGTATGGGATACTTCCGTTTTATGGCATGTATCTCAGTTCTTTGGTTATTGATGAGTGTTATTCCAACATGTGAATATACTACAGTTGATGGACAATTGGGATATTTCTAATTTTGGCTATTGTGAATAAGGTGTTTACAAATATTCTACTATGGGCCTTTTTTTTTTTGTTTTGAGTCGGAGTCTGGCTCTGCCCCAGGCTGGAGTGCAGTGGCCGGATCTCAGCTCACTGCAAGCTCCGCCTCCCGGGTTCACGCCATTCTCCTGCCTCAGCCTCCAAGTAGCTGGGACTACAGGTGCCCGCCACCTCGCCCGGCTAGTTTTTTGTATTTTTTTAAGTAGAGACGGGGTTTCACCGTGTTAGCCAGGATGGTCTTGATCTCCTGACCTCGTGATCCGCCCGTCTCGGCCTCCCAAAGTGCTGGGATTACAGGCTTGAGCCACCGCGCCCGGCCCTACTATGGGCCTTTTATGGACCTGTGCCTTCATTTCTGTTGAGTATAAACATAGTAATG
>NW_016902162.1:0-688 GCF_001698545.2 Rhinopithecus bieti | reverse complement strand
GGGGTATTGAAGTCCCCACTATTATTGTGTTGCTGTCTATCTCATTTCTTATATCTATTAGTAATTGTTTTGTAAATTTGGGAGCTCCAGTGCTAGGTGCATACACTTTTAGGATTGTGATATTTTCCTCTTGGACAAGGCCTTTTACCATTATATAATGTCCCTCTTTGTCTTTTTTTACTGCTGTTGCTTTAAAGTTTGTTTTGTCTGATACAAGAATAACTATCCCTGCTCACTTTTGGTGTCCATTTGCTTCATTGAAGTGCCTTTTCCCACCTCTTTACCTTAAGTTTATGTGAGTCCTTATGTGTTAGGTGGGTCTCCTGAAGGCAGCAGATAGTTGGTTGGTGAGTTCTTATCCATTCTGCAGTTCTGTATCTTTTAAGTGGAGCATCCAGGCTATTCAGGGTATTTACATTCAATGTTAGTACTGAAATATGAGGTACTGTTGCATTCATTGTGCTCTTTGTTGCTGGTTTTTTTTTTTTTTTTTTTTTTTTGCTTTTTTAACTTGTATTTTTGTTTTATAGGTCTTGTGTGATTCATGCTTTAAAGAAGTTCCATTTTGATGTGTTTCCAGGATTTCTTTCAAGATTTAGAGCCCTTTTTAGCAGTTCTTATAGTGGTGGCTTGGTAATGGTGAATTCTCTCATTTGTTTGTCTGAAAAAGACTGTATCTTTCCTTCAT
>NW_016902161.1:0-974 GCF_001698545.2 Rhinopithecus bieti | reverse complement strand
TGGATCTCCACGGATACTCACGGATACCCACAGATCCCCACGGATACCCACAGCACCGTTCTTCCCTAGATTTTCACATGGATTCATGCAGCCTGGAGAAGGCTTCCTATCAGTGCTTAGGGACCGTGCTCACTCTTTCCCACAGCCGCGTGGTCCCCTGGGGATGTGCACCCGTGCACTGGGACGGCCATGCAGTGATGGGCAGTGGGGAGGCTCCCAACCCCAGCTATTTCAAATAGCGCCCCATCGAGAAGCTCCGCACTGCCTCATTTTGTGTGTTGGGGCTACGCCTCTGGGATGGAATCCTGGGAGTGGGCGGAAGGCTAACTCAGACACAGTCTTGCAGGGCACTGATAGATTCTTCTCCATTCCTGCAGCCATGCCTGCGTAGACGTTTCTTCGCAGCCTCACCCCAGGGCAGGCCTGTTGACCCGCCGAGACTGCTGGATTTTGCCAATATGAGGGATGAGAAAAGACATCTCAGTGCAATTTTAATTGGCATTTTCTGACTATGAAGGTGGTTGAGCCTCTTTTCGTGGAGTTAAAGAGACATTTGTAAGGATTTTCTGTAAACTGTTCATAAGTTTTCTAAACTTTTCTAATTTTCCCTTAGATTTTAGGAACTCTTTTGTATGCACAGAAATCAGCCCTTTGGCTCGTAAGCTTCCATTTCCCTCCCAGCTTGTCATTTGTCTTTTGACCTCCTTTCTTCCTTCTTTTCTTTTCCCTCTCTCCTTTCTCTGTCTTTCTCTGTGTGTGTCTCTCTCTGTGTGTGTCTTTGTGTGTGTGTGTCTCTGTGTCTCTGTGTATGTCTCCGTGTGTGTGTGTCTGTGTGTGTCTCTCTCTGTCTCTCTGTGTGTGACTCTCTCTCTATGTCTCTGTGTGTGTATGTGTGTCTGTGTGTGTGTCTCTCTCTGTGTCTCTCTGTGTGTGTCTCTCTGTCTGTGTGTCTCTCTGTCTCTGTGTATCTGTCT
>NW_016902160.1:0-685 GCF_001698545.2 Rhinopithecus bieti | reverse complement strand
TTCAAGATACAAATCAAAATATAAAATCAATAGTTTTCTATTCAAAATAACAAAATAGCTGAAAAAAGAGATCAAGAAGGCAAGACCTTTTAAAATACCTAAAAAATATAATACCTAGAAATAAAGTGAACTAAGGAAGTAAAAGACATCTAGAAAGAAAACTACAAAACCCTGATGAAAGAAACTGAAGAGGACACAAACAAATGGAAAGATATCTCATACACATGGAACAGAGGAATTAATATTGTCGGAATGACCATATACCCAAAGCAATTTAAAGATTCAATGCAATCTCTATCACAGAAATAGAAAAAAAATTCTCAAATTTGTGTGAAACTAAAAGAGACCAAATAGCCAAAGCAATCCTGCACAAAAGAATAAAGTTGGAGGCATCATGTTACTTAACTTTAAAATATATTACGAGGCTATAGTAACCAAAACAGTTTGACATACATATGAAAACACACATAGGCAAAGAGTATGGGATAGAGAACTCAAATAAGTCCACGTACTTACAGCCAGCACTTTTTTGAAAAGAGCATCAAGAACATTCATTAGGAAAAGGACACACAATTCAATAAATGATGCTGTGTCCAGGAACAGAACATAGAAATGATAAATGCTTTAGGTGATGGACACCCCAAATTACATCTGCATGTACCTGCTTTCTCTTTTGCTGTCTATT